>NW_027462171.1:0-39702 GCF_050947455.1 Rhinoderma darwinii
GGCAATTAGTATAGGAGCACTGTGTTTGACTTCTCTGGATGTTTCCCAGGCGAGTTATTGACAAGTAAATCCTAGACGCTCGATCTTGGTTATTTTCGCTTTCGCGGCTGGCAGTAAAAGAACCATGTTTCTGTGAATAACTCTTGAACCGTAAGTCACAGACGCTCGCTCTGGCTGCATTCGATTCAGCTCGTGGCAGCCAGTCTAAAAAACACTATCTTGGACTTCTCTGCATGTTTCCCAGGCGAGCAATTGGCAGCATGTTCAGAACCATGTTTCTGTGAATAACTCCTGAACCGTAAGTCCTAGACGCTCGCTCTTGGCTGCATTCGATTCAGCTCGTGGCAGCCAGTCTAAAAAACACTATCTTGGACTTCTCTGCATGTTTCCCAGGCGAGCAATTGGCAGCATGTTCAGAACCATGTTTCTGAGGCTAATTCCTTAACCGTAAGTCCTAGACGCTCGATCTTGGCGGCATTCGTCTCAGCGCCTGGCAATTAGTATAGGAGCACTGTGTTTGACTTCTCTGGATGTTTCCCAGGCGAGTTATTGACAAGTAAATCCTAGACGCTCAATCTTGGTTATTTTCGCTTTCGCGGCTGGCAGTAAAAGAACCATGTTTCTGTGAATAACTCTTGAACCGTAAGTCACAGACGCTCGCTCTTGGTTGCATTCGTTTCAGCTCGTGGCAGCCAGTCTAAAAAACACTATCTTGGACTTCTCTGCATGTTTCCCAGGCGAGCAATTGGCAGCATGTTCAGAACCATGTTTCTGTGAATAACTCCTGAACCGTAAGTCCTAGACGCTCGCTCTTGGCTGCATTCGATTCAGCTCGTGGCAGCCAGTCTAAAAAACACTATCTTGGACTTCTCTGCATGTTTCCCAGGCGAGCAATTGGCAGCATGTTCAGAACCATGTTTCTGAGGCTAATTCCTTAACCGTAAGTCCTAGACGCTCGATCTTGGCGGCATTCGTCTCAGCGCCTGGCAATTAGTATAGGAGCACTGTGTTTGACTTCTCTGGATGTTTCCCAGGCGAGTTATTGACAAGTAAATCCTAGACGCTCGATCTTGGTTATTTTCGCTTTCGCGGCTGGCAGTAAAAGAACCATGTTTCTGTGAATAACTCTTGAACCGTAAGTCACAGACGCTCGCTCTTGGCTGCATTCGATTCAGCTCGTGGCAGCCAGTCTAAAAAACACTATCTTGGACTTCTCTGCATGTTTCCCAGGCGAGCAATTGGCAGCATGTTCAGAACCATGTTTCTGTGAATAACTCCTGAACCGTAAGTCCTAGACGCTCGCTCTTGGCTGCATTCGATTCAGCTCGTGGCAGCCAGTCTAAAAACACTATCTTGGACTTCTCTGCATGTTTCCCAGGCGAGCAATTGGCAGCATGTTCAGAACCATGTTTCTGAGGCTAATTCCTTAACCGTAAGTCCTAGACGCTCGATCTTGTCGGCATTCGTCTCAGCGCCTGGCAATTAGTATAGGAGCACTGTGTTTGACTTCTCTGGATGTTTCCCAGGCGAGTTATTGACAAGTAAATCCTAGACGCTCAATCTTGGTTATTTTCGCTTTCGCGGCTGGCAGTAAAAGAACCATGTTTCTGTGAATAACTCTTGAACCGTAAGTCACAGACGCTCGCTCTTGGCTGCATTCGATTCAGCTCGTGGCAGCCAGTCTAAAAAACACTATCTTGGACTTCTCTGCATGTTTCCCAGGCGAGCAATTGGCAGCATGTCAGAACCATGTTTCTGTGAATAACTCCTGAACCGTAAGTCCTAGACGCTCGCTCTTGGCTGCATTCGATTCAGCTCGTGGCAGCCAGTCTAAAAAACACTATCTTGGACTTCTCTGCATGTTTCCCAGGCGAGCAATTGGCAGCATGTTCAGAACCATGTTTCTGAGGCTAATTCCTTAACCGTAAGTCCTAGACGCTCGATCTTGGCGGCATTCGTCTCAGCGCCTGGCAATTAGTATAGGAGCACTGTGTTTGACTTCTCTGGATGTTTCCCAGGCGAGTTATTGACAAGTAAATCCTAGACGCTCGATCTTGGTTATTTTCGCTTTCGCGGCTGGCAGTAAAAGAACCATGTTTCTGTGAATAACTCTTGAACCGTAAGTCACAGACGCTCGCTCTTGGCTGCATTCGATTCAGCTCGTGGCAGCCAGTCTAAAAAACACTATCTTGGACTTCTCTGCATGTTTCCCAGGCGAGCAATTGGCAGCATGTTCAGAACCATGTTTCTGTGAATAACTCCTGAACCGTAAGTCACAGACGCTCGCTCTTGGCTGCATTCGATTCAGCTCGTGGCAGCCAGTCTAAAAACACTATCTTGGACTTCTCTGCATGTTTTCCCAGGCGAGCAATTGGCAGCATGTTCAGAACCATGTTTCTGTGAATAACTCCTGAACCGTAAGTCACAGACGCTCGCTCTTGGCTGCATTCGATTCAGCTCGTGGCAGCCAGTCTAAAAACACTATCTTGGACTTCTCTGCATGTTTCCCAGGCGAGCAATTGGCAGCATGTTCAGAACCATGTTTCTGTGAATAACTCCTGAACCGTAAGTCCTAGACGCTCGCTCTTGGCTGCATTCGATTCAGCTCGTGGCAGCCAGTCTAAAAAACACTATCTTGGACTTCTCTGCATGTTTCCCAGGCGAGCAATTGGCAGCATGTTCAGAACCATGTTTCTGAGGCTAATTCCTTAACCGTAAGTCCTAGACGCTCGATCTTGGCGGCATTCGTCTCAGCGCCTGGCAATTAGTATAGGAGCACTGTGTTTGACTTCTCTGGATGTTTCCCAGGCGAGTTATTGACAAGTAAATCCTAGACGCTCGATCTTGGTTATTTTCGCTTTCGCGGCTGGCAGTAAAAGAACCATGTTTCTGTGAATAACTCTTGAACCGTAAGTCACAGACGCTCGCTCTTGGCTGCATTCGATTCAGCTCGTGGCAGCCAGTCTAAAAAAACACTATCTTGGACTTCTCTGCATGTTTCCCAGGCGAGCAATTGGCAGCATGTTCAGAACCATGTTTCTGTGAATAACTCCTGAACCGTAAGTCACAGACGCTCGCTCTTGGCTGCATTCGATTCAGCTCGTGGCAGCCAGTCTAAAAAACACTATCTTGGACTTCTCTGCATGTTTCCCAGGCGAGCAATTGGCAGCATGTTCAGAACCATGTTTCTGTGAATAACTCCTGAACCGTAAGTCACAGACGCTCGCTCTTGGCTGCATTCGATTCAGCTCGTGGCAGCCAGTCTAAAAAACACTATCTTGGACTTCTCTGCATGTTTCCCAGGCGAGCAATTGGCAGCATGTTCAGAACCATGTTTCTGTGAATAACTCCTGAACCGTAAGTCCTAGACGCTCGCTCTTGGCTGCATTCGATTCAGCTCGTGGCAGCCAGTCTAAAAAACACTATCTTGGACTTCTCTGCATGTTTCCCAGGCGAGCAATTGGCAGCATGTTCAGAACCATGTTTCTGAGGCTAATTCCTTAACCGTAAGTCCTAGACGCTCGATCTTGGCGG
The DNA here is from genome assembly GCF_050947455.1 of Rhinoderma darwinii. Taxonomy (NCBI): domain Eukaryota; kingdom Metazoa; phylum Chordata; class Amphibia; order Anura; family Rhinodermatidae; genus Rhinoderma; species Rhinoderma darwinii. The sequence continues at coordinate 3,535 of NW_027462171.1, forward strand.
CATTCGTCTCAGCGCCTGGCAATTAGTATAGGAGCACTGTGTTTGACTTCTCTGGATGTTTCCCAGGCGAGTTATTGACAAGTAAATCCTAGACGCTCGATCTTGGTTATTTTCGCTTTCGCGGCTGGCAGTAAAAGAACATGTTTCTGTGAATAACTCCTGAACCGTAAGTCCTAGACGCTCGCTCTTGGCTGCATTCGATTCAGCTCGTGGCAGCCAGTCTAAAAAACACTATCTTGGACTTCTCTGCATGTTTCCCAGGCGAGCAATTGGCAGCATGTTCAGAACCATGTTTCTGTGAATAACTCCTGAACCGTAAGTCACAGACGCTCGCTCTTGGCTGCATTCGATTCAGCTCGTGGCAGCCAGTCTAAAAAACACTATCTTGGACTTCTCTGCATGTTTCCCAGGCGAGCAATTGGCAGCATGTTCAGAACCATGTTTCTGTGAATAACTCCTGAACCGTAAGTCCTAGACGCTCGCTCTTGGCTGGCATTCGATTCAGCTCGAGGCAGCCAGTCTAAAAAACACTATCTTGGACTTCTCTGCATGTTTCCCAGGCGAGCAATTGGCAGCATGTTCAGAACCATGTTTCTGAGGCCTAATTCCTTAACCGTAAGTCCTAGACGCTCGATCTTGGCGGCATTCGTCTCAGCGCCTGGCAATTAGTATAGGAGCACTGTGTTTGACTTCTCTGGATGTTTCCCAGGCGAGTTATTGACAAGTAAATCCTAGACGCTCGATCTTGGTTATTTTCGCTTTCGCGGCTGGCAGTAAAAGAACCATGTTTCTGTGAATAACTCTTGAACCGTAAGTCACAGACGCTCGCTCTTGGCTGCATTCGATTCAGCTCGTGGCAGCCAGTCTAAAAAACACTATCTTGGACTTCTCTGCATGTTTCCCAGGCGAGCAATTGGCAGCATGTTCAGAACCATGTTTCTGTGAATAACTCCTGAACCGTAAGTCCTAGACGCTCGCTCTTGGCTGCATTCGATTCAGCTCGTGGCAGCCAGTCTAAAAAACACTATCTTGGACTTCTCTGCATGTTTCCCAGGCGAGCAATTGGCAGCATGTTCAGAACCATGTTTCTGTGAATAACTCCTGAACCGTAAGTCCTAGACGCTCGCTCTTGGCTGCAGTCGATTCAGCTCGTGGCAGCCAGTCTAAAAAACACTATCTTGGACTTCTCTGCATGTTTCCCAGGCGAGCAATTGGCAGCATGTTCAGAACCATGATTCTGTGAATAACTCCTGAACCGTAAGTCCTAGACGCTCGCTCTTGGCTGCATTCGATTCAGCTCGTGGCAGCCAGTCTAAAAAACACTATCTTGGACTTCTCTGCATGTTTCCCAGGCGAGCAATTGGCAGCATGTTCAGAACCATGTTTCTGAGGCTAATTCCTTAACCGTAAGTCCTAGACGCTCGATCTTGGCGGCATTCGTCTCAGCGCCTGGCAATTAGTATAGGAGCACTGTGTTTGACTTCTCTGGATGTTTCCCAGGCGAGTTATTGACAAGTAAATCCTAGACGCTCGATCTTGGTTATTTTCGCTTTCGCGGCTGGCAGTAAAAGAACCATGTTTCTGTGAATAACTCCTGAACCGTAAGTCCTAGACGCTCGCTCTTGGCTGCATTCGATTCAGCTCGTGGCAGCCAGTCTAAAAAACACTATCTTGGACTTCTCTGCATGTTTCCCAGGCGAGCAATTGGCAGCATGTTCAGAACCATGTTTCTGTGAATAACTCCTGAACCGTAAGTCACAGACGCTCGCTCTTGGCTGCATTCGATTCAGCTCGTGGCAGCCAGTCTAAAAAACACTATCTTGGACTTCTCTGCATGTTTCCCAGGCGAGCAATTGGCAGCATGTTCAGAACCATGTTTCTGTGAATAACTCCTGAACCGTAAGTCCTAGACGCTCGCTCTTGGCTGCATTCGATTCAGCTCGAGGCAGCCAGTCTAAAAAACACTATCTTGGACTTCTCTGCATGTTTCCCAGGCGAGCAATTGGCAGCATGTTCAGAACCATGTTTCTGAGGCTAATTCCTTAACCGTAAGTCCTAGACGCTCGATCTTGGCGGCATTCGTCTCAGCGCCTGGCAATTAGTATAGGAGCACTGTGTTTGACTTCTCTGGATGTTTCCCAGGCGAGTTATTGACAAGTAAATCCTAGACGCTCGATCTTGGTTATTTTCGCTTTCGCGGCTGGCAGTAAAAGAACCATGTTTCTGTGAATAACTCTTGAACCGTAAGTCACAGACGCTCGCTCTTGGCTGCATTCGATTCAGCTCGTGGCAGCCAGTCTAAAAAACACTATCTTGGACTTCTCTGCATGTTTCCCAGGCGAGCAATTGGCAGCATGTTCAGAACCATGTTTCTGTGAATAACTCCTGAACCGTAAGTCCTAGACGCTCGCTCTTGGCTGCATTCGATTCAGCTCGTGGCAGCCAGTCTAAAAAACACTATCTTGGACTTCTCTGCATGTTTCCCAGGCGAGCAATTGGCAGCATGTTCAGAACCATGTTTCTGTGAATAACTCCTGAACCGTAAGTCCTAGACGCTCGCTCTTGGCTGCATTCGATTCAGCTCGTGGCAGCCAGTCTAAAAAACACTATCGTGGACTTCTCTGCATGTTTCCCAGGCGAGCAATTGGCAGCATGTTCAGAACCATGATTCTGTGAATAACTCCTGAACCGTAAGTCCTAGACGCTCGCTCTTGGCTGCATTCGATTCAGCTCGTGGCAGCCAGTCTAAAAAACACTATCTTGGACTTCTCTGCATGTTTCCCAGGTGAGCAATTGGCAGCATGTTCAGAACCATGTTTCTGAGGCTAATTCCTTAACCGTAAGTCCTAGACGCTCGATCTTGGCGGCATTCGTCTCAGCGCCTGGCAATTAGTTTAGGAGCACTGTGTTTGACTTCTCTGGATGTTTCCCAGGCGAGTTATTGACAAGTAAATCCTAGACGCTCGATCTTGGTTATTTTCGCTTTCGCGGCTGGCAGTAAAAGAACCATGTTTCTGTGAATAACTCCTGAACCGTAAGTCCTAGACGCTCGCTCTTGGCTGCATTCGATTCAGCTCGTGGCAGCCAGTCTAAAAAACACTATCTTGGACTTCTCTGCATGATTCCCAGGCGAGCAATTGGCAGCATGTTCAGAACCATGTTTCTGTGAATAACTCCTGAACCGTAAGTCACAGACGCTCGCTCTTGGCTGCATTCGATTCAGCTCGTGGCAGCCAGTCTAAAAACACTATCTTGGACTTCTCTGCATGTTTCCCAGGCGAGCAATTGGCAGCATGTTCAGAACCATGTTTCTGTGAATAACTCCTGAACCGTAAGTCCTAGACGCTCGCTCTTTGCTGCATTCGATTCAGCTCGTGGCAGCCAGTCTAAAAAACACTATCTTGGACTTCTCTGCATGTTTCCCAGGCGAGCAATTGGCAGCATGTTCAGAACCATGTTTCTGTGAATAACTCCTGAACCGTAAGTCCTAGACGCTCGCTCTTGGCTGCATTCGATTCAGCTCGTGGCAGCCAGTCTAAAAACACTATCTTGGACTTCTCTGCATGTTTCCCAGGCGAGCAATTGGCAGCATGTTCAGAACCATGTTTCTGAGGCTAATTCCTTAACCGTAAGTCCTAGACGCTCGATCTTGGCGGCATTCGTCTCAGCGCCTGGCAATTAGTATAGGAGCACTGTGTTTGACTTCTCTGGATGTTTCCCAGGCGAGTTATTGACAAGTAAATCCTAGACGCTCGATCTTGGTTATTTTCGCTTTCGCGACTGGCAGTAAAAGAACCATGTTTCTGTGAATAACTCCTGAACCGTAAGTCCTAGACGCTCGCTCTTGGCTGCATTCGATTCAGCTCGTGGCAGCCAGTCTAAAAAACACTATCTTGGACTTCTCTGCATGTTTCCCAGGCGAGCAATTGGCAGCATGTTCAGAACCATGTTTCTGTGAGTAACTCCTGAACCGTAAGTCACAGACGCTCGCTCTTGGCTGCATTCGATTCAGCTCGTGGCAGCCAGTCTAAAAAACACTATCTTGGACTTCTCTGCATGTTTCCCAGGCGAGCAATTGGCAGCATGTTCAGAACCATGTTTCTGTGAATAACTCCTGAACCGTAAGTCCTAGACGCTCGCTCTTGGCTGCATTCGATTCAGCTCGTGGCAGCCAGTCTAAAAAACACTATCTTTGACTTCTCTGCATGTTTCCCAGGCGAGCAATTGGCAGCATGTTCAGAACCATGTTTCTGAGGCTAATTCCTTAACCGTAAGTCCTAGACGCTCGATCTTGGCGGCATTCGTCTCAGCGCCTGGCAATTAGTATAGGAGCACTGTGTTTGACTTCTCTGGATGTTTCCCAGGCGAGTTATTGACAAGTAAATCCTAGACGCTCGATCTTGGTTATTTTCGCTTTCGCGGCTGGCAGTAAAAGAACCATGTTTCTGTGAATAACTCTTGAACCGTAAGTCACAGACGCTCGCTCTTGGCTGCATTCGATTCAGCTCGTGGCAGCCAGTCTAAAAAACACTATCTTGGACTTCTCTGCATGTTTCCCAGGCGAGCAATTGGCAGCATGTTCAGAACCATGTTTCTGTGAATAACTCCTGAACCGTAAGTCACAGACGCTCGCTCTTGGCTGCATTCGATTCAGCTCGTGGCAGCCAGTCTAAAAAACACTATCTTGGACTTCTCTGCATGTTTCCCAGGCGAGCAATTGGCAGCATGTTCAGAACCATGTTTCTGTGAATAACTCCTGAACCGTAAGTCACAGACGCTCGCTCTTGGCTGCATTCGATTCAGCTCGTGGCAGCCAGTCTAAAAAACACTATCTTGGACTTCTCTGCATGTTTCCCAGGCGAGCAATTGGCAGCATGTTCAGAACCATGTTTCTGTGAATAACTCCTGAACCGTAAGTCCTAGACGCTCGCTCTTGGCTGCATTCGATTCAGCTCGTGGCAGCCAGTCTAAAAAACACTATCTTGGACTTCTCTGCATGTTTCCCAGGCGAGCAATTGGCAGCATGTTCAGAACCATGTTTCTGAGGCTAATTCCTTAACCGTAAGTCCTAGACGCTCGATCTTGGCGGCATTCGTCTCAGCGCCTGGCAATTAGTATAGGAGCACTGTGTTTGACTTCTCTGGATGTTTCCCAGGCGAGTTATTGACAAGTAAATCCTAGACGCTCGATCTTGGTTATTTTCGCTTTCGCGGCTGGCAGTAAAAGAACCATGTTTCTGTGAATAACTCTTGAACCGTAAGTCACAGACGCTCGCTCTTGGCTGCATTCGATTCAGCTCGTGGCAGCCAGTCTAAAAAACACTATCTTGGACTTCTCTGCATGTTTCCCAGGCGAGCAATTGGCAGCATGTTCAGAACCATGTTTCTGTGAATAACTCCTGAACCGTAAGTCACAGACGCTCGCTCTTGGCTGCATTCGATTCAGCTCGTGGCAGCCAGTCTAAAAAACACTATCTTGGACTTCTCTGCATGTTTCCCAGGCGAGCAATTGGCAGCATGTTCAGAACCATGTTTCTGTGAATAACTCCTGAACCGTAAGTCACAGACGCTCGCTCTTGGCTGCATTCGATTCAGCTCGTGGCAGCCAGTCTAAAAAACACTACCTTGGACTTCTCTGCATGTTTCCCAGGCGAGCAATTGGCAGCATGTTCAGAACCATGTTTCTGTGAATAACTCCTGAACCGTAAGTCCTAGACGCTCGCTCTTGGCTGCATTCGATTCAGCTCGTGGCAGCCAGTCTAAAAAACACTATCTTGGACTTCTCTGCATGTTTCCCAGGCGAGCAATTGGCAGCATGTTCAGAACCATGTTTCTGAGGCTAATTCCTTAACCGTAAGTCCTAGACGCTCGATCTTGGCGGCATTCGTCTCAGCGCCTGGCAATTAGTATAGGAGCACTGTGTTTGACTTCTCTGGATGTTTCCCAGGCGAGTTATTGACAAGTAAATCCTAGACGCTCGATCTTGGTTATTTTCGCTTTCGCGGCTGGCAGTAAAAGAACCATGTTTCTGTGAATAACTCCTGAACCGTAAGTCCTAGACGCTCGCTCTTGGCTGCATTCGATTCAGCTCGTGGCAGCCAGTCTAAAAAACACTATCTTGGACTTCTCTGCATGTTTCCCAGGCGAGCAATTGGCAGCATGTTCAGAACCATGTTTCTGTGAATAACTCCTGAACCGTAAGTCACAGACGCTCGCTCTTGGCTGCATTCGATTCAGCTCGTGGCAGCCAGTCTAAAAAACACTATCTTGGACTTCTCTGCATGTTTCCCAGGCGAGCAATTGGCAGCATGTTCAGAACCATGTTTCTGTGAATAACTCCTGAACCGTAAGTCCTAGACGCTCGCTCTTGGCTGCATTCGATTCAGCTCGAGGCAGCCAGTCTAAAAAACACTATCTTGGACTTCTCTGCATGTTTCCCAGGCGAGCAATTGGCAGCATGTTCAGAACCATGTTTCTGAGGCTAATTCCTTAACCGTAAGTCCTAGACGCTCGATCTTGGCGGCATTCGTCTCAGCGCCTGGCAATTAGTATAGGAGCACTGTGTTTGACTTCTCTGGATGTTTCCCAGGCGAGTTATTGACAAGTAAATCCTAGACGCTCGATCTTGGTTATTTTCGCTTTCGCGGCTGGCAGTAAAAGAACCATGTTTCTGTGAATAACTCTTGAACCGTAAGTCACAGACGCTCGCTCTTGGCTGCATTCGATTCAGCTCGTGGCAGCCAGTCTAAAAAACACTATCTTGGACTTCTCTGCATGTTTCCCAGGCGAGCAATTGGCAGCATGTTCAGAACCATGTTTCTGTGAATAACTCCTGAACCGTAAGTCCTAGACGCTCGCTCTTGGCTGCATTCGATTCAGCTCGTGGCAGCCAGTCTAAAAAACACTATCTTGGACTTCTCTGCATGTTTCCCAGGCGAGCAATTGGCAGCATGTTCAGAACCATGTTTCTGAGGCTAATTCCTTAACCGTAAGTCCTAGACGCTCGATCTTGGCGGCATTCGTCTCAGCGCCTGGCAATTAGTATAGGAGCACTGTGTTTGACTTCTCTGGATGTTTCCCAGGCGAGTTATTGACAAGTAAATCCTAGACGCTCGATCTTGGTTATTTTCGCTTTCGCGGCTGGCAGTAAAAGAACCATGTTTCTGTGAATAACTCTTGAACCGTAAGTCACAGACGCTCGCTCTTGGCTGCATTCGATTCAGCTCGTGGCAGCCAGTCTAAAAAACACTATCTTGGACTTCTCTGCATGTTTCCCAGGCGAGCAATTGGCAGCATGTTCAGAACCATGTTTCTGTGAATAACTCCTGAACCGTAAGTCCTAGACGCTCGCTCTTGGCTGCATTCGATTCAGCTCGTGGCAGCCAGTCTAAAAAACACTATCTTGGACTTCTCTGCATGTTTCCCAGGCGAGCAATTGGCAGCATGTTCAGAACCATGTTTCTGTGAATAACTCCTGAACCGTAAGTCCTAGACGCTCGCTCTTGGCTGCATTCGATTCAGCTCGTGGCAGCCAGTCTAAAAAACACTATCTTGGACTTCTCTGCATGTTTCCCAGGCGAGCAATTGGCAGCATGTTCAGAACCATGATTCTGTGAATAACTCCTGAACCGTAAGTCCTAGACGCTCGCTCTTGGCTGCATTCGATTCAGCTCGTGGCAGCCAGTCTAAAAAACACTATCTTGGACTTCTCTGCATGTTTCCCAGGTGAGCAATTGGCAGCATGTTCAGAACCATGTTTCTGAGGCTAATTCCTTAACCGTAAGTCCTAGACGCTCGATCTTGGCGGCATTCGTCTCAGCGCCTGGCAATTAGTTTAGGAGCACTGTGTTTGACTTCTCTGGATGTTTCCCAGGCGAGTTATTGACAAGTAAATCCTAGACGCTCGATCTTGGTTATTTTCGCTTTCGCGGCTGGCAGTAAAAGAACCATGTTTCTGTGAATAACTCCTGAACCGTAAGTCCTAGACGCTCGCTCTTGGCTGCATTCGATTCAGCTCGTGGCAGCCAGTCTAAAAACACTATCTTGGACTTCTCTGCATGATTCCCAGGCGAGCAATTGGCAGCATGTTCAGAACCATGTTTCTGTGAATAACTCCTGAACCGTAAGTCACAGACGCTCGCTCTTGGCTGCATTCGATTCAGCTCGTGGCAGCCAGTCTAAAAAACACTATCTTGGACTTCTCTGCATGTTTCCCAGGCGAGCAATTGGCAGCATGTTCAGAACCATGTTTCTGTGAATAACTCCTGAACCGTAAGTCCTAGACGCTCGCTCTTGGCTGCATTCGATTCAGCTCGTGGCAGCCAGTCTAAAAAACACTATCTTGGACTTCTCTGCATGTTTCCCAGGCGAGCAATTGGCAGCATGTTCAGAACCATGTTTCTGTGAATAACTCCTGAACCGTAAGTCCTAGACGCTCGCTCTTGGCTGCATTCGATTCAGCTCGTGGCAGCCAGTCTAAAAAACACTATCTTGGACTTCTCTGCATGTTTCCCAGGCGAGCAATTGGCAGCATGTTCAGAACCATGTTTCTGAGGCTAATTCCTTAACCGTAAGTCCTAGACGCTCGATCTTGGCGGCATTCGTCTCAGCGCCTGGCAATTAGTATAGGAGCACTGTGTTTGACTTCTCTGGATGTTTCCCAGGCGAGTTATTGACAAGTAAATCCTAGACGCTCGATCTTGGTTATTTTCGCTTTCGCGACTGGCAGTAAAAGAACCATGTTTCTGTGAATAACTCCTGAACCGTAAGTCCTAGACGCTCGCTCTTGGCTGCATTCGATTCAGCTCGTGGCAGCCAGTCTAAAAAACACTATCTTGGACTTCTCTGCATGTTTCCCAGGCGAGCAATTGGCAGCATGTTCAGAACCATGTTTCTGTGAGTAACTCCTGAACCGTAAGTCACAGACGCTCGCTCTTGGCTGCATTCGATTCAGCTCGTGGCAGCCAGTCTAAAAACACTATCTTGGACTTCTCTGCATGTTTCCCAGGCGAGCAATTGGCAGCATGTTCAGAACCATGTTTCTGTGAATAACTCCTGAACCGTAAGTCACAGACGCTCGCTCTTGGCTGCATTCGATTCAGCTCGTGGCAGCCAGTCTAAAAAACACTATCTTGGACTTCTCTGCATGTTTCCCAGGCGAGCAATTGGCAGCATGTTCAGAACCATGTTTCTGTGAATAACTCCTGAACCGTAAGTCCTAGACGCTCGCTCTTGGCTGCATTCGATTCAGCTCGTGGTAGCCAGTCTAAAAAACACTATCTTGGACTTCTCTGCATGTTTCCCAGGCGAGCAATTGGCAGCATGTTCAGAACCATGTTTCTGAGGCTAATTCCTTAACCGTAAGTCCTAGACGCTCGATCTTGGCGGCATTCGTCTCAGCGCCTGGCAATTAGTATAGGAGCACTGTGTTTGACTTCTCTGGATGTTTCCCAGGCGAGTTATTGACAAGTAAATCCTAGACGCTCGATCTTGGTTATTTTCGCTTTCGCGGCTGGCAGTAAAAGAACCATGTTTCTGTGAATAACTCCTGAACCGTAAGTCCTAGACGCTCGCTCTTGGCTGCATTCGATTCAGCTCGTGGCAGCCAGTCTAAAAAACACTATCTTGGACTTCTCTGCATGTTTCCCAGGCGAGCAATTGGCAGCATGTTCAGAACCATGTTTCTGTGAATAACTCCTGAACCGTAAGTCACAGACGCTCGCTCTTGGCTGCATTCGATTCAGCTCGTGGCAGCCAGTCTAAAAAACACTATCTTGGACTTCTCTGCATGTTTCCCAGGCGAGCAATTGGCAGCATGTTCAGAACCATGTTTCTGTGAATAACTCCTGAACCGTAAGTCCTAGACGCTCGCTCTTGGCTGCATTCGATTCAGCTCGTGGCAGCCAGTCTAAAAAACACTATCTTGGACTTCTCTGCATGTTTCCCAGGCGAGCAATTGGCAGCATGTTCAGAACCATGTTTCTGAGGCTAATTCCTTAACCGTAAGTCCTAGACGCTCGATCTTGGCGGCATTCGTCTCAGCGCCTGGCAATTAGTATAGGAGCACTGTGTTTGACTTCTCTGAATGTTTCCCAGGCGAGTTATTGACAAGTAAATCCTAGACGCTCGATCTTGGTTATTTTCGCTTTTGCGGCTGGCAGTAAAAGAACCATGTTTCTGTGAATAACTCCTGAACCGTAAGTCCTAGACGCTCGCTCTTGGCTGCATTCGATTCAGCTCGTGGCAGCCAGTCTAAAAAAAACACTATCTTGGACTTCTCTGCATGTTTCCCAGGCGAGCAATTGGCAGCATGTTCAGAACCATGTTTCTGTGAATAACTCCTGAACCGTAAGTCACAGACGCTCGCTCTTGGCTGCATTCGATTCAGCTCGTGGCAGCCAGTCTAAAAAACACTATCTTGGACTTCTCTGCATGTTTCCCAGGCGAGCAATTGGCAGCATGTTCAGAACCATGTTTCTGTGAATAACTCCTGAACCGTAAGTCCTAGACGCTCGCTCTTGGCTGCATTCGATTCAGCTCGTGGCAGCCAGTCTAAAAAACACTATCTTGGACTTATCTGCATGTTTCCCAGGCGAGCAATTGGCAGCATGTTCAGAACCATGTTTCTGTGAATAACTCCTGAACCGTAAGTCCTAGACGCTCGCTCTTGGCTGCATTCGATTCAGCTCGTGGCAGCCAGTCTAAAAAACACTATCTTGGACTTCTCTGCATGTTTCCCAGGCGAGCAATTGGCAGCATGTTCAGAAACCATGTTTCTGTGAATAACTCCTGAACCGTAAGTCCTAGACGCTCGCTCTTGGCTGCATTCGATTCAGCTCGTGGCAGCCAGTCTAAAAAACACTATCTTGGACTTCTCTGCATGTTTCCCAGGCGAGCAATTGGCAGCATGTTCAGAACCATGTTTCTGTGAATAACTCCTGAACCGTAAGTCACAGACGCTCGCTCTTGGCTGCATTCGATTCAGCTCGTGGCAGCCAGTCTAAAAAACACTATCTTGGACTTCTCTGCATGTTTCCCAGGCGAGCAATTGGCAGCATGTTCAGAACCATGTTTCTGTGAATAACTCCTGAACCGTAAGTCCTAGACGCTCGCTCTTGGCTGCATTCGATTCAGCTCGTGGCAGCCAGTCTAAAAAACACTATCTTGGACTTCTCTGCATGTTTCCCAGGCGAGCAATTGGCAGCATGTTCAGAACCATGTTTCTGTGAATAACTCCTGAACCGTAAGTCCTAGACGCTCGCTCTTGGCTGCATTCGATTCAGCTCGTGGCAGCCAGTCTAAAAAACACTATCTTGGACTTCTCTGCATGTTTCCCAGGCGAGCAATTGGCAGCATGTTCAGAACCATGTTTCTGTGAATAACTCCTGAACCGTAAGTCACAGACGCTCGCTCTTGGCTGCATTCGATTCAGCTCGTGGCAGCCAGTCTAAAAAACACTATCTTGGACTTCTCTGCATGTTTCCCAGGCGAGCAATTGGCAGCATGTTCAGAACCATGTTTCTGTGAATAACTCCTGAACCGTAAGTCCTAGACGCTCGCTCTTGGCTGCATTCGATTCAGCTCGTGGCAGCCAGTCTAAAAAACACTATCTTGGACTTCTCTGCATGTTTCCCAGGCGAGCAATTGGCAGCATGTTCAGAACCATGTTTCTGAGGCTAATTCCTTAACCGTAAGTCCTAGACGCTCGATCTTGGCGGCATTCGTCTCAGCGCCTGGCAATTAGTATAGGAGCACTGTGTTTGACTTCTCTGGATGTTTCCCAGGCGAGTTATTGACAAGTAAATCCTAGACGCTCGATCTTGGTTATTTTCGCTTTCGCGACTGGCAGTAAAAGAACCATGTTTCTGTGAATAACTCCTGAACCGTAAGTCCTAGACGCTCGCTCTTGGCTGCATTCGATTCAGCTCGTGGCAGCCAGTCTAAAAAACACTATCTTGGACTTCTCTGCATGTTTCCCAGGCGAGCAATTGGCAGCATGTTCAGAACCATGTTTCTGTGAGTAACTCCTGAACCGTAAGTCACAGACGCTCGCTCTTGGCTGCATTCGATTCAGCTCGTGGCAGCCAGTCTAAAAAACACTATCTTGGACTTCTCTGCATGTTTCCCAGGCGAGCAATTGGCAGCATGTTCAGAACCATGTTTCTGTGAATAACTCCTGAACCGTAAGTCACAGACGCTCGCTCTTGGCTGCATTCGATTCAGCTCGTGGCAGCCAGTCTAAAAAACACTATCTTGGACTTCTCTGCATGTTTCCCAGGCGAGCAATTGGCAGCATGTTCAGAACCATGTTTCTGTGAATAACTCCTGAACCGTAAGTCCTAAACGCTCGCTCTTGGCTGCATTCGATTCAGCTCGTGGCAGCCAGTCTAAAAAACACTATCTTGGACTTCTCTGCATGTTTCCCAGGCGAGCAATTGGCAGCATGTTCAGAACCATGTTTCTGAGGCTAATTCCTTAACCGTAAGTCCTAGACGCTCGATCTTGGCGGCATTCGTCTCAGCGCCTGGCAATTAGTATAGGAGCACTGTGTTTGACTTCTCTGGATGTTTCCCAGGCGAGTTATTGACAAGTAAATCCTAGACGCTCGATCTTGGTTATTTTCGCTTTCGCGGCTGGCAGTAAAAGAACCATGTTTCTGTGAATAACTCCTGAACCGTAAGTCCTAGACGCTCGCTCTTGGCTGCATTCGATTCAGCTCGTGGCAGCCAGTCTAAAAAACACTATCTTGGACTTCTCTGCATGTTTCCCAGGCGAGCAATTGGCAGCATGTTCAGAACCATGTTTCTGTGAATAACTCCTGAACCGTAAGTCACAGACGCTCGCTCTTGCTGCATTCGATTCAGCTCGTGGCAGCCAGTCTAAAAAACACTATCTTGGACTTCTCTGCATGTTTCCCAGGCGAGCAATTGGCAGCATGTTCAGAACCATGTTTCTGTGAATAACTCCTGAACCGTAAGTCCTAGACGCTCGCTCTTGGCTGCATTCAATTCAGCTCGTGGCAGCCAGTCTAAAAAACACTATCTTGGACTTCTCTGCATGTTTCCCAGGCGAGCAATTGGCAGCATGTTCAGAACCATGTTTCTGAGGCTAATTCCTTAACCGTAAGTCCTAGACGCTCGATCTTGGCGGCATTCGTCTCAGCGCCTGGCAATTAGTATAGGAGCACTGTGTTTGACTTCTCTGGATGTTTCCCAGGCGAGTTATTGACAAGTAAATCCTAGACGCTCGATCTTGGTTATTTTCGCTTTCGCGACTGGCAGTAAAAGAACCATGTTTCTGTGAATAACTCCTGAACCGTAAGTCCTAGACGCTCGCTCTTGGCTGCATTCGATTCAGCTCGTGGCAGCCAGTCTAAAAAACACTATCTTGGACTTCTCTGCATGTTTCCCAGGCGAGCAATTGGCAGCATGTTCAGAACCATGTTTCTGTGAGTAACTCCTGAACCGTAAGTCACAGACGCTCGCTCTTGGCTGCATTCGATTCAGCTCGTGGCAGCCAGTCTAAAAAACACTATCTTGGACTTCTCTGCATATTTCCCAGGCGAGCAATTGGCAGCATGTTCAGAACCATGTTTCTGTGAATAACTCCTGAACCGTAAGTCACAGACGCTCGCTCTTGGCTGCATTCGATTCAGCTCGTGGCAGCCAGTCTAAAAAACACTATCTTGGACTTCTCTGCATGTTTCCCAGGCGAGCAATTGGCAGCATGTTCAGAACCATGTTTCTGTGAATAACTCCTGAACCGTAAGTCCTAGACGCTCGCTCTTGGCTGCATTCGATTCAGCTCGTGGTAGCCAGTCTAAAAAACACTATCTTGGACTTCTCTGCATGTTTCCCAGGCGAGCAATTGGCAGCATGTTCAGAACCATGTTTCTGAGGCTAATTCCTTAACCGTAAGTCCTAGACGCTCGATCTTGGCGGCATTCGTCTCAGCGCCTGGCAATTAGTATAGGAGCACTGTGTTTGACTTCTCTGGATGTTTCCCAGGCGAGTTATTGACAAGTAAATCCTAGACGCTCGATCTTGGTTATTTTCGCTTTCGCGGCTGGCAGTAAAAGAACCATGTTTCTGTGAATAACTCCTGAACCGTAAGTCCTAGACGCTCGCTCTTGGCTGCATTCGATTCAGCTCGTGGCAGCCAGTCTAAAAAAACACTATCTTGGACTTCTCTGCATGTTTCCCAGGCGAGCAATTGGCAGCATGTTCAGAACCATGTTTCTGTGAATAACTCCTGAACCGTAAGTCACAGACGCTCGCTCTTGGCTGCATTCGATTCAGCTCGTGGCAGCCAGTCTAAAAAACACTATCTTGGACTTCTCTGCATGTTTCCCAGGCGAGCAATTGGCAGCATGTTCAGAACCATGTTTCTGTGAATAACTCCTGAACCGTAAGTCCTAGACGCTCGCTCTTGGCTGCATTCGATTCAGCTCGTGGCAGCCAGTCTAAAAAACACTATCTTGGACTTATCTGCATGTTTCCCAGGCGAGCAATTGGCAGCATGTTCAGAACCATGTTTCTGTGAATAACTCCTGAACCGTAAGTCCTAGACGCTCGCTCTTGGCTGCATTCGATTCAGCTCGTGGCAGCCAGTCTAAAAAACACTATCTTGGACTTCTCTGCATGTTTCCCAGGCGAGCAATTGGCAGCATGTTCAGAACCATGTTTCTGTGAATAACTCCTGAACCGTAAGTCCTAGACGCTCGCTCTTGGCTGCATTCGATTCAGCTCGTGGCAGCCAGTCTAAAAAACACTATCTTGGACTTCTCTGCATGTTTCCCAGGCGAGCAATTGGCAGCATGTCAGAACCATGTTTCTGTGAATAACTCCTGAACCGTAAGTCACAGACGCTCGCTCTTGGCTGCATTCGATTCAGCTCGTGGCAGCCAGTCTAAAAAACACTATCTTGGACTTCTCTGCATGTTTCCCAGGCGAGCAATTGGCAGCATGTTCAGAACCATGTTTCTGTGAATAACTCCTGAACCGTAAGTCCTAGACGCTCGCTCTTGGCTGCATTCGATTCAGCTCGTGGCAGCCAGTCTAAAAAACACTATCTTGGACTTCTCTGCATGTTTCCCAGGCGAGCAATTGGCAGCATGTTCAGAACCATGTTTCTGTGAATAACTCCTGAACCGTAAGTCCTAGACGCTCGCTCTTGGCTGCATTCGATTCAGCTCGTGGCAGCCAGTCTAAAAAACACTATCTTGGACTTCTCTGCATGTTTCCCAGGCGAGCAATTGGCAGCATGTTCAGAACCATGTTTCTGTGAATAACTCCTGAACCGTAAGTCCTAGACGCTCGCTCTTGGCTGCATTCGATTCAGCTCGTGGCAGCCAGTCTAAAAAACACTATCTTGGACTTCTCTGCATGTTTCCCAGGCGAGCAATTGGCAGCATGTTCAGAACCATGTTTCTGTGAATAACTCCTGAACCGTAAGTCACAGACGCTCGCTCTTGGCTGCATTCGATTCAGCTCGTGGCAGCCAGTCTAAAAAACACTATCTTGGACTTCTCTGCATGTTTCCCAGGCGAGCAATTGGCAGCATGTTCAGAACCATGTTTCTGTGAATAACTCCTGAACCGTAAGTCCTAGACGCTCGCTCTTGGCTGCATTCGATTCAGCTCGTGGCAGCCAGTCTAAAAAACACTATCTTGGACTTCTCTGCATGTTTCCCAGGCGAGCAATTGGCAGCATGTTCAGAACCATGTTTCTGTGAATAACTCCTGAACCGTAAGTCCTAGACGCTCGCTCTTGGCTGCATTCGATTCAGCTCGTGGCAGCCAGTCTAAAAAACACTATCTTGGACTTCTCTGCATGTTTCCCAGGCGAGCAATTGGCAGCATGTTCAGAACCATGTTTCTGTGAATAACTCCTGAACCGTAAGTCCTAGACGCTCGCTCTTGGCTGCATTCGATTCAGCTCGTGGCAGCCAGTCTAAAAAACACTATCTTGGACTTCTCTGCATGTTTCCCAGGCGAGCAATTGGCAGCATGTTCAGAACCATGTTTCTGTGAATAACTCCTGAACCGTAAGTCACAGACGCTCGCTCTTGGCTGCATTCGATTCAGCTCGTGGCAGCCAGTCTAAAAAACACTATCTTGGACTTCTCTGCATGTTTCCCAGGCGAGCAATTGGCAGCATGTTCAGAACCATGTTTCTGTGAATAACTCCTGAACCGTAAGTCCTAGACGCTCGCTCTTGGCTGCATTCGATTCAGCTCGTGGCAGCCAGTCTAAAAAACACTATCTTGGACTTCTCTGCATGTTTCCCAGGCGAGCAATTGGCAGCATGTTCAGAACCATGTTTCTGAGGCTAATTCCTTAACCGTAAGTCCTAGACGCTCGATCTTGGCGGCATTCGTCTCAGCGCCTGGCAATTAGTATAGGAGCACTGTGTTTGACTTCTCTGGATGTTTCCCAGGCGAGTTATTGACAAGTAAATCTAGACGCTCGATCTTGGTTATTTTCGCTTTCGCGACTGGCAGTAAAAGAACCATGTTTCTGTGAATAACTCCTGAACCGTAAGTCCTAGACGCTCGCTCTTGGCTGCATTCGATTCAGCTCGTGGCAGCCAGTCTAAAAAACACTATCTTGGACTTCTCTGCATGTTTCCCAGGCGAGCAATTGGCAGCATGTTCAGAACCATGTTTCTGTGAGTAACTCCTGAACCGTAAGTCACAGACGCTCGCTCTTGGCTGCATTCGATTCAGCTCGTGGCAGCCAGTCTAAAAACACTATCTTGGACTTCTCTGCATGTTTCCCAGGCGAGCAATTGGCAGCATGTTCAGAACCATGTTTCTGTGAATAACTCCTGAACCGTAAGTCACAGACGCTCGCTCTTGGCTGCATTCGATTCAGCTCGTGGCAGCCAGTCTAAAAAACACTATCTTGGACTTCTCTGCATGTTTCCCAGGCGAGCAATTGGCAGCATGTTCAGAACCATGTTTCTGTGAATAACTCCTGAACCGTAAGTCCTAGACGCTCGCTCTTGGCTGCATTCGATTCAGCTCGTGGCAGCCAGTCTAAAAAACACTATCTTGGACTTCTCTGCATGTTTCCCAGGCGAGCAATTGGCAGCATGTTCAGAACCATGTTTCTGAGGCTAATTCCTTAACCGTAAGTCCTAGACGCTCGATCTTGGCGGCATTCGTCTCAGCGCCTGGCAATTAGTATAGGAGCACTGTGTTTGACTTCTCTGGATGTTTCCCAGGCGAGTTATTGACAAGTAAATCCTAGACGCTCGATCTTGGTTATTTTTCGCTTTCGCGGCTGGCAGTAAAAGAACCATGTTTCTGTGAATAACTCCTGAACCGTAAGTCCTAGACGCTCGCTCTTGGCTGCATTCGATTCAGCTCGTGGCAGCCAGTCTAAAAAACACTATCTTGGACTTCTCTGCATGTTTCCCAGGCGAGCAATTGGCAGCATGTTCAGAACCATGTTTCTGTGAATAACTCCTGAACCGTAAGTCACAGACGCTCGCTCTTGGCTGCATTCGATTCAGCTCGTGGCAGCCAGTCTAAAAAACACTATCTTGGACTTCTCTGCATGTTTCCCAGGCGAGCAATTGGCAGCATGTTCAGAACCATGTTTCTGTGAATAACTCCTGAACCGTAAGTCCTAGACGCTCGCTCTTGGCTGCATTCGATTCAGCTCGTGGCAGCCAGTCTAAAAAACACTATCTTGGACTTCTCTGCATGTTTCCCAGGCGAGCAATTGGCAGCATGTTCAGAACCATGTTTCTGAGGCTAATTCCTTAACCGTAAGTCCTAGACGCTCGATCTTGGCGGCATTCGTCTCAGCGCCTGGCAATTAGTATAGGAGCACTGTGTTTGACTTCTCTGGATGTTTCCCAGGCGAGTTATTGACAAGTAAATCCTAGACGCTCGATCTTGGTTATTTTCGCTTTCGCGGCTGGCAGTAAAAGAACCATGTTTCTGTGAATAACTCCTGAACCGTAAGTCCTAGACGCTCGCTCTTGGCTGCATTCGATTCAGCTCGTGGCAGCCAGTCTAAAAAACACTATCTTGGACTTCTCTGCATGTTTCCCAGGCGAGCAATTGGCAGCATGTTCAGAACCATGTTTCTGAGGCTAATTCCTTAACCGTAAGTCCTAGACGCTCGATCTTGGCGGCATTCGTCTCAGCGCCTGGCAATTAGTATAGGAGCACTGTGTTTGACTTCTCTGGATGTTTCCCAGGCGAGTTATTGACAAGTAAATCCTAGACGCTCGATCTTGGTTATTTTCGCTTTCGCGACTGGCAGTAAAAGAACCATGTTTCTGTGAATAACTCCTGAACCGTAAGTCCTAGACGCTCGCTCTTGGCTGCATTCGATTCAGCTCGTGGCAGCCAGTCTAAAAAACACTATCTTGGACTTCTCTGCATGTTTCCCAGGCGAGCAATTGGCCAGCATGTTCAGAACCATGTTTCTGTGAGTAACTCCTGAACCGTAAGTCACAGACGCTCGCTCTTGGCTGCATTCGATTCAGCTCGTGGCAGCCAGTCTAAAAAACACTATCTTGGACTTCTCTGCATGTTTCCCAGGCGAGCAATTGGCAGCATGTTCAGAACCATGTTTCTGTGAATAACTCCTGAACCGTAAGTTACAGACGCTCGCTCTTGGCTGCATTCGATTCAGCTCGTGGCAGCCAGTCTAAAAAACACTATCTTGGACTTCTCTGCATGTTTCCCAGGCGAGCAATTGGCAGCATGTTCAGAACCATGTTTCTGTGAATAACTCCTGAACCGTAAGTCCTAGACGCTCGCTCTTGGCTTGCATTCGATTCAGCTCGTGGCAGCCAGTCTAAAAAACACTATCTTGGACTTCTCTGCATGTTTCCCAGGCGAGCAATTGGCAGCATGTTCAGAACCATGTTTCTGAGGCTAATTCCTTAACCGTAAGTCCTAGACGCTCGATCTTGGCGGCATTCGTCTCAGCGCCTGGCAATTAGTATAGGAGCACTGTGTTTGACTTCTCTGGATGTTTCCCAGGCGAGTTATTGACAAGTAAATCCTAGACGCTCGATCTTGGTTATTTTCGCTTTCGCGGCTGGCAGTAAAAGAACCATGTTTCTGTGAATAACTCCTGAACCGTAAGTCCTAGACGCTCGCTCTTGGCTGCATTCGATTCAGCTCGTGGCAGCCAGTCTAAAAAACACTATCTTGGACTTCTCTGCATGTTTCCCAGGCGAGCAATTGGCAGCATGTTCAGAACCATGTTTCTGTGAATAACTCCTGAACCGTAAGTCACAGGCGCTCGCTCTTGGCTGCATTCGATTCAGCTCGTGGCAGCCAGTCTAAAAAACACTATCTTGGACTTCTCTGCATGTTTCCCAGGCGAGCAATTGGCAGCATGTTCAGAACCATGTTTCTGTGAATAACTCCTGAACCGTAAGTCCTAGACGCTCGCTCTTGGCTGCATTCGATTCAGCTCGTGGCAGCCAGTCTAAAAAACACTATCTTGGACTTCTCTGCATGTTTCCCAGGCGAGCAATTGGCAGCATGTTCAGAACCATGTTTCTGAGGCTAATTCCTTAACCGTAAGTCCTAGACGCTCGATCTTGGCGGCATTCGTCTCAGCGCCTGGCAATTAGTATAGGAGCACTGTGTTTGACTTCTCTGGATGTTTCCCAGGCGAGTTATTGACAAGTAAATCCTAGACGCTCGATCTTGGTTATTTTCGCTTTCGCGGCTGGCAGTAAAAGAACCATGTTTCTGTGAATAACTCCTGAACCGTAAGTCCTAGACGCTCGCTCTTGGCTGCATTCGATTCAGCTCGTGGCAGCCAGTCTAAAAAACACTATCTGGACTTCTCTGCATGTTTCCCAGGCGAGCAATTGGCAGCATGTTCAGAACCATGTTTCTGAGGCTAATTCCTTAACCGTAAGTCCTAGACGCTCGATCTTGGCGGCATTCGTCTCAGCGCCTGGCAATTAGTATAGGAGCACTGTGTTTGACTTCTCTGGATGTTTCCCAGGCGAGTTATTGACAAGTAAATCCTAGACGCTCGATCTTGGTTATTTTCGCTTTCGCGACTGGCAGTAAAAGAACCATGTTTCTGTGAATAACTCCTGAACCGTAAGTCCTAGACGCTCGCTCTTGGCTGCATTCGATTCAGCTCGTGGCAGCCAGTCTAAAAACACTATCTTGGACTTCTCTGCATGTTTCCCAGGCGAGTTATTGACAAGTAAATCCTAGACGCTCGATCTTGGTTATTTTCGCTTTCGCGACTGGCAGTAAAAGAACCATGTTTCTGTGAATAACTCCTGAACCGTAAGTCCTAGACGCTCGCTCTTGGCTGCATTCGATTCAGCTCGTGGCAGCCAGTCTAAAAAACACTATCTTGGACTTCTCTGCATGTTTCCCAGGCGAGCAATTGGCAGCATGTTCAGAACCATGTTTCTGTGAATAACTCCTGAACCGTAAGTCCTAGACGCTCGCTCTTGGCTGCATTCGATTCAGCTCGTGGCAGCCAGTCTAAAAAACACTATCTTGGACTTCTCTGCATGTTTCCCAGGCGAGCAATTGGCAGCATGTTCAGAACCATGTTTCTGTGAATAACTCCTGAACCGTAAGTTACAGACGCTCGCTCTTGGCTGCATTCGATTCAGCTCGTGGCAGCCAGTCTAAAAAACACTATCTTGGACTTCTCTGCATGTTTCCCAGGCGAGCAATTGGCAGCATGTTCAGAACCATGTTTCTGTGAATAACTCCTGAACCGTAAGTCCTAGACGCTCGCTCTTGGCTGCATTCGATTCAGCTCGTGGCAGCCAGTCTAAAAAACACTATCTTGGACTTCTCTGCATGTTTCCCAGGCGAGCAATTGGCAGCATGTTCAGAACCATGTTTCTGAGGCTAATTCCTTAACCGTAAGTCCTAGACGCTCGATCTTGGCGGCATTCGTCTCAGCGCCTGGCAATTAGTATAGGAGCACTGTGTTTGACTTCTCTGAATGTTTCCCAGGCGAGTTATTGACAAGTAAATCCTAGACGCTCGATCTTGGTTATTTTCGCTTTTGCGGCTGGCAGTAAAAGAACCATGTTTCTGTGAATAACTCCTGAACCGTAAGTCCTAGACGCTCGCTCTTGGCTGCATTCGATTCAGCTCGTGGCAGCCAGTCTAAAAAACACTATCTTGGACTTCTCTGCATGTTTCCCAGGCGAGCAATTGGCAGCATGTTCAGAACCATGTTTCTGTGAATAACTCCTGAACCGTAAGTCACAGACGCTCGCTCTTGGCTGCATTCGATTCAGCTCGTGGCAGCCAGTCTAAAAAACACTATCTTGGACTTCTCTGCATGTTTCCCAGGCGAGCAATTGGCAGCATGTTCAGAACCATGTTTCTGTGAATAACTCCTGAACCGTAAGTCCTAGACGCTCGCTCTTGGCTGCATTCGATTCAGCTCGTGGCAGCCAGTCTAAAAAACACTATCTTGGACTTCTCTGCATGTTTCCCAGGCGAGCAATTGGCAGCATGTTCAGAACCATGTTTCTGTGAATAACTCCTGAACCGTAAGTCCTAGACGCTCGCTCTTGGCTGCATTCGATTCAGCTCGTGGCAGCCAGTCTAAAAAACACTATCTTGGACTTCTCTGCATGTTTCCCAGGCGAGCAATTGGCAGCATGTTCAGAACCATGTTTCTGTGAATAACTCCTGAACCGTAAGTCCTAGACGCTCGCTCTTGGCTGCATTCGATTCAGCTCGTGGCAGCCAGTCTAAAAAACACTATCTTGGACTTCTCTGCATGTTTCCCAGGCGAGCAATTGGCAGCATGTTCAGAACCATGTTTCTGTGAGTAACTCCTGAACCGTAAGTCACAGACGCTCGATCTTGGCGGCATTCGTCTCAGCGCCTGGCAATTAGTATAGGAGCACTGTGTTTGACTTCTCTGGATGTTTCCCAGGCGAGTTATTGACAAGTAAATCCTAGACGCTCGATCTTGGTTATTTTCGCTTTCGCGGCTGGCAGTAAAAGAACCATGTTTCTGTGAATAACTCCTGAACCGTAAGTCCTAGACGCTCGCTCTTGGCTGCATTCGATTCAGCTCGTGGCAGCCAGTCTAAAAAACACTATCTTGGACTTCTCTGCATGTTTCCCAGGCGAGCAATTGGCAGCATGTTCAGAACCATGTTTCTGTGAATAACTCCTGAACCGTAAGTCACAGACGCTCGCTCTTGGCTGCATTCGATTCAGCTCGTGGCAGCCAGTCTAAAAAACACTATCTTGGACTTCTCTGCATGTTTCCCAGGCGAGCAATTGGCAGCATGTTCAGAACCATGTTTCTGTGAATAACTCCTGAACCGTAAGTCCTAGACGCTCGCTCTTGGCTGCATTCGATTCAGCTCGTGGCAGCCAGTCTAAAAAACACTATCTTGGACTTCTCTGCATGTTTCCCAGGCGAGCAATTGGCAGCATGTTCAGAACCATGTTTCTGAGGCTAATTCCTTAACCGTAAGTCCTAGACGCTCGATCTTGGCGGCATTCGTCTCAGCGCCTGGCAATTAGTATAGGAGCACTGTGTTTGACTTCTCTGGATGTTTCCCAGGCGAGTTATTGACAAGTAAATCCTAGACGCTCGATCTTGGTTATTTTCGCTTTCGCGACTGGCAGTAAAAGAACCATGTTTCTGTGAATAACTCCTGAACCGTAAGTCCTAGACGCTCGCTCTTGGCTGCATTCGATTCAGCTCGTGGCAGCCAGTCTAAAAAACACTATCTTGGACTTCTCTGCATGTTTCCCAGGCGAGCAATTGGCAGCATGTTCAGAACCATGTTTCTGTGAGTAACTCCTGAACCGTAAGTCACAGACGCTCGCTCTTGGCTGCATTCGACTCAGCTCGTGGCAGCCAGTCTAAAAAACACTATCTTGGACTTCTCTGCATGTTTCCCAGGCGAGCAATTGGCAGCATGTTCAGAACCATGTTTCTGTGAATAACTCCTGAACCGTAAGTCACAGACGCTCGCTCTTGGCTGCATTCGATTCAGCTCGTGGCAGCCAGTCTAAAAAACACTATCTTGGACTTCTCTGCATGTTTCCCAGGCGAGCAATTGGCAGCATGTTCAGAACCATGTTTCTGTGAATAACTCCTGAACCGTAAGTCCTAGACGCTCGCTCTTGGCTGCATTCGATTCAGCTCGTGGCAGCCAGTCTAAAAAACACTATCTTGGACTTCTCTGCATGTTTCCCAGGCGAGCAATTGGCAGCATGTTCAGAACCATGTTTCTGAGGCTAATTCCTTAACCGTAAGTCCTAGACGCTCGATCTTGGCGGCATTCGTCTCAGCGCCTGGCAATTAGTATAGGAGCACTGTGTTTGACTTCTCTGGATGTTTCCCAGGCGAGTTATTGACAAGTAAATCCTAGACGCTCGATCTTGGTTATTTTCGCTTTCGCGGCTGGCAGTAAAAGAACCATGTTTCTGTGAATAACTCCTGAACCGTAAGTCCTAGACGCTCGCTCTTGGCTGCATTCGATTCAGCTCGTGGCAGCCAGTCTAAAAAACACTATCTTGGACTTCTCTGCATGTTTCCCAGGCGAGCAATTGGCAGCATGTTCAGAACCATGTTTCTGTGAATAACTCCTGAACCGTAAGTCACAGACGCTCGCTCTTGGCTGCATTCGATTCAGCTCGTGGCAGCCAGTCTAAAAAACACTATCTTGGACTTCTCTGCATGTTTCCCAGGCGAGCAATTGGCAGCATGTTCAGAACCATGTTTCTGTGAATAACTCCTGAACCGTAAGTCCTAGACGCTCGCTCTTGGCTGCATTCGATTCAGCTCGTGGCAGCCAGTCTAAAAAACACTATCTTGGACTTCTCTGCATGTTTCCCAGGCGAGCAATTGGCAGCATGTTCAGAACCATGTTTCTGAGGCTAATTCCTTAACCGTAAGTCCTAGACGCTCGATCTTGGCGGCATTCGTCTCAGCGCCTGGCAATTAGTATAGGAGCACTGTGTTTGACTTCTCTGAATGTTTCCCAGGCGAGTTATTGACAAGTAAATCCTAGACGCTCGATCTTGGTTATTTTCGCTTTTGCGGCTGGCAGTAAAAGAACCATGTTTCTGTGAATAACTCCTGAACCGTAAGTCCTAGACGCTCGCTCTTGGCTGCATTCGATTCAGCTCGTGGCAGCCAGTCTAAAAAACACTATCTTGGACTTCTCTGCATGTTTCCCAGGCGAGCAATTGGCAGCATGTTCAGAACCATGTTTCTGTGAATAACTCCTGAACCGTAAGTCACAGACGCTCGCTCTTGGCTGCATTCGATTCAGCTCGTGGCAGCCAGTCTAAAAAACACTATCTTGGACTTCTCTGCATGTTTCCCAGGCGAGCAATTGGCAGCATGTTCAGAACCATGTTTCTGTGAATAACTCCTGAACCGTAAGTCCTAGACGCTCGCTCTTGGCTGCATTCGATTCAGCTCGTGGCAGCCAGTCTAAAAAACACTATCTTGGACTTCTCTGCATGTTTCCCAGGCGAGCAATTGGCAGCATGTTCAGAACCATGTTTCTGTGAATAACTCCTGAACCGTAAGTCCTAGACGCTCGCTCTTGGCTGCATTCGATTCAGCTCGTGGCAGCCAGTCTAAAAAACACTATCTTGGACTTCTCTGCATGTTTCCCAGGCGAGCAATTGGCAGCATGTTCAGAACCATGTTTCTGTGAATAACTCCTGAACCGTAAGTCCTAGACGCTCGCTCTTGGCTGCATTCGATTCAGCTCGTGGCAGCCAGTCTAAAAAACACTATCTTGGACTTCTCTGCATGTTTCCCAGGCGAGCAATTGGCAGCATGTTCAGAACCATGTTTCTGTGAATAACTCCTGAACCGTAAGTCACAGACGCTCGCTCTTGGCTGCATTCGATTCAGCTCGTGGCAGCCAGTCTAAAAAACACTATCTTGGACTTCTCTGCATGTTTCCCAGGCGAGCAATTGGCAGCATGTTCAGAACCATGTTTCTGTGAATAACTCCTGAACCGTAAGTCCTAGACGCTCGCTCTTGGCTGCATTCGATTCAGCTCGTGGCAGCCAGTCTAAAAAACACTATCTTGGACTTCTCTGCATGTTTCCCAGGCGAGCAATTGGCAGCATGTTCAGAACCATGTTTCTGAGGCTAATTCCTTAACCGTAAGTCCTAGACGCTCGATCTTGGCGGCATTCGTCTCAGCGCCTGGCAATTAGTATAGGAGCACTGTGTTTGACTTCTCTGAATGTTTCCCAGGCGAGTTATTGACAAGTAAATCCTAGACGCTCGATCTTGGTTATTTTCGCTTTTGCGGCTGGCAGTAAAAGAACCATGTTTCTGTGAATAACTCCTGAACCGTAAGTCCTAGACGCTCGCTCTTGGCTGCATTCGATTCAGCTCGTGGCAGCCAGTCTAAAAAACACTATCTTGGACTTCTCTGCATGTTTCCCAGGCGAGCAATTGGCAGCATGTTCAGAACCATGTTTCTGTGAATAACTCCTGAACCGTAAGTCACAGACGCTCGCTCTTGGCTGCATTCGATTCAGCTCGTGGCAGCCAGTCTAAAAAACACTATCTTGGACTTCTCTGCATGTTTCCCAGGCGAGCAATTGGCAGCATGTTCAGAACCATGTTTCTGTGAATAACTCCTGAACCGTAAGTCCTAGACGCTCGCTCTTGGCTGCATTCGATTCAGCTCGTGGCAGCCAGTCTAAAAAACACTATCTTGGACTTCTCTGCATGTTTCCCAGGCGAGCAATTGGCAGCATGTTCAGAACCATGTTTCTGAGGCTAATTCCTTAACCGTAAGTCCTAGACGCTCGATCTTGGCGGCATTCGTCTCAGCGCCTGGCAATTAGTATAGGAGCACTGTGTTTGACTTCTCTGGATGTTTCCCAGGCGAGTTATTGACAAGTAAATCCTAGACGCTCGATCTTGGTTATTTTCGCTTTCGCGACTGGCAGTAAAAGAACCATGTTTCTGTGAATAACTCCTGAACCGTAAGTCCTAGACGCTCGCTCTTGGCTGCATTCGATTCAGCTCGTGGCAGCCAGTCTAAAAAACACTATCTTGGACTTCTCTGCATGTTTCCCAGGCGAGCAATTGGCAGCATGTTCAGAACCATGTTTCTGTGAATAACTCCTGAACCGTAAGTCACAGACGCTCGCTCTTGGCTGCATTCGATTCAGCTCGTGGCAGCCAGTCTAAAAAACACTATCTTGGACTTCTCTGCATGTTTCCCAGGCGAGCAATTGGCAGCATGTTCAGAACCATGTTTCTGTGAATAACTCCTGAACCGTAAGTCACAGACGCTCGCTCTTGGCTGCATTCGATTCAGCTCGTGGCAGCCAGTCTAAAAAACACTATCTTGGACTTCTCTGCATGTTTCCCAGGCGAGCAATTGGCAGCATGTTCAGAACCATGTTTCTGTGAATAACTCCTGAACCGTAAGTCCTAGACGCTCGCTCTTGGCTGCATTCGATTCAGCTCGTGGTAGCCAGTCTAAAAAACACTATCTTGGACTTCTCTGCATGTTTCCCAGGCGAGCAATTGGCAGCATGTTCAGAACCATGTTTCTGAGGCTAATTCCTTAACCGTAAGTCCTAGACGCTCGATCTTGGCGGCATTCGTCTCAGCGCCTGGCAATTAGTATAGGAGCACTGTGTTTGACTTCTCTGGATGTTTCCCAGGCGAGTTATTGACAAGTAAATCCTAGACGCTCGATCTTGGTTATTTTCGCTTTCGCGGCTGGCAGTAAAAGAACCATGTTTCTGTGAATAACTCCTGAACCGTAAGTCCTAGACGCTCGCTCTTGGCTGCATTCGATTCAGCTCGTGGCAGCCAGTCTAAAAAACACTATCTTGGACTTCTCTGCATGTTTCCCAGGCGAGCAATTGGCAGCATGTTCAGAACCATGTTTCTGTGAATAACTCCTGAACCGTAAGTCACAGACGCTCGCTCTTGGCTGCATTCGATTCAGCTCGTGGCAGCCAGTCTAAAAAACACTATCTTGGACTTCTCTGCATGTTTCCCAGGCGAGCAATTGGCAGCATGTTCAGAACCATGTTTCTGTGAATAACTCCTGAACCGTAAGTCCTAGACGCTCGCTCTTGGCTGCATTCGATTCAGCTCGTGGCAGCCAGTCTAAAAAACACCATCTTGGACTTCTCTGCATGTTTCCCAGGCGAGCAATTGGCAGCATGTTCAGAACCATGTTTCTGAGGCTAATTCCTTAACCGTAAGTCCTAGACGCTCGATCTTGGCGGCATTCGTCTCAGCGCCTGGCAATTAGTATAGGAGCACTGTGTTTGACTTCTCTGGATGTTTCCCAGGCGAGTTATTGACAAGTAAATCCTAGACGCTCGATCTTGGTTATTTTCGCTTTCGCGGCTGGCAGTAAAAGAACCATGTTTCTGTGAATAACTCCTGAACCGTAAGTCCTAGACGCTCGCTCTTGGCTGCATTCGATTCAGCTCGTGGCAGCCATTCTAAAAAAACACTATCTTGGACTTCTCTGCATGTTTCCCAGGCGAGCAATTGGCAGCATGTTCAGAACCATGTTTCTGTGAATAACTCCTGAACCGTAAGTCACAGACGCTCGCTCTTGGCTGCATTCGATTCAGCTCGTGGCAGCCAGTCTAAAAAACACTATCTTGGACTTCTCTGCATGTTTCCCAGGCGAGCAATTGGCAGCATGTTCAGAACCATGTTTCTGTGAATAACTCCTGAACCGTAAGTCCTAGACGCTCGCTCTTGGCTGCATTCGATTCAGCTCGTGGCAGCCAGTCTAAAAAACACTATCTTGGACTTCTCTGCATGTTTCCCAGGCGAGCAATTGGCAGCATGTTCAGAACCATGTTTCTGAGGCTAATTCCTTAACCGTAAGTCCTAGACGCTCGATCTTGGCGGCATTCGTCTCAGCGCCTGGCAATTAGTATAGGAGCACTGTGTTTGACTTCTCTGGATGTTTCCCAGGCGAGTTATTGACAAGTAAATCCTAGACGCTCGATCTTGGTTATTTTCGCTTTCGCGGCTGGCAGTAAAAGAACCATGTTTCTGTGAATAACTCTTGAACCGTAAGTCACAGACGCTCGCTCGAGGCTGCATTCGCTTCAGCTCGTGGCAGCCAGTCTAAAAAACACTATCTTGGACTTCTCTGCATGTTTCCCAGGCGAGCAATTGGCAGCATGTTCAGAACCATGTTTCTGTGAATAACTCCTGAACCGTAAGTCACAGACGCTCGCTCTTGGCTGCATTCGATTCAGCTCGTGGCAGCCAGTCTAAAAAACACTATCTTGGACTTCTCTGCATGTTTCCCAGGCGAGCAATTGGCAGCATGTTCAGAACCATGTTTCTGTGAATAACTCCTGAACCGTAAGTCCTAGACGCTCGCTCTTGGCTGCATTCGATTCAGCTCGTGGCAGCCAGTCTAAAAAACACCATCTTGGACTTCTCTGCATGTTTCCCAGGCGAGCAATTGGCAGCGTGTTCAGAACCATGTTTCTGAGGCTAATTCCTTAACCGTAAGTCCTAGACGCTCGATCTGGGCGGCATTCGTCTCAGCGCCTGGCAATTAGTATAGGAGCACTGTGTTTGACTTCTCTGGATGTTTCCCAGGCGAGTTATTGACAAGTAAATCCTAGACGCTCGATCTTGGTTATTTTCGCTTTCGCGGCTGGCAGTAAAAGAACCATGTTTCTGTGAATAACTCCTGAACCGTAAGTCCTAGACGCTCGCTCTTGGCTGCATTCGATTCAGCTCGTGGCAGCCAGTCTAAAAAACACTATCTTGGACTTCTCTGCATGTTTCCCAGGCGAGCAATTGGCAGCATGTTCAGAACCATGTTTCTGTGAATAACTCCTGAACCGTAAGTCACAGACGCTCGCTCTTGGCTGCATTCGATTCAGCTCGTGGCAGCCAGTCTAAAAAACACTATCTTGGACTTCTCTGCATGTTTCCCAGGCGAGCAATTGGCAGCATGTTCAGAACCATGTTTCTGTGAATAACTCCTGAACCGTAAGTCACAGACGCTCGCTCTTGGCTGCATTCGATTCAGCTCGTGGCAGCCAGTCTAAAAAACACTATCTTGGACTTCTCTGCATGTTTCCCAGGCGAGCAATTGGCAGCATGTTCAGAACCATGTTTCTGTGAATAACTCCTGAACCGTAAGTCCTAGACGCTCGCTCTTGGCTGCATTCGATTCAGCTCGTGGCAGCCAGTCTAAAAAACACTATCTTGGACTTCTCTGCATGTTTCCCAGGCGAGCAATTGGCAGCATGTTCAGAACCATGTTTCTGTGAATAACTCCTGAACCGTAAGTCACAGACGCTCGCTCTTGGCTGCATTCGATTCAGCTCGTGGCAGCCAGTCTAAAAAACACTATCTTGGACTTCTCTGCATGTTTCCCAGGCGAGCAATTGGCAGCATGTTCAGAACCATGTTTCTGTGAATAACTCCTGAACCGTAAGTCACAGACGCTCGCTCTTGGCTGCATTCGATTCAGCTCGTGGCAGCCAGTCTAAAAAACACTATCTTGGACTTCTCTGCATGTTTCCCAGGCGAGCAATTGGCAGCATGTTCAGAACCATGTTTCTGAGGCTAATTCCTTAACCGTAAGTCCTAGACGCTCGATCTTGGCGGCATTCGTCTCAGCGCCTGGCAATTAGTATAGGAGCACTGTGTTTGACTTCTCTGGATGTTTCCCAGGCGAGTTATTGACAAGTAAATCCTAGACGCTCGATCTTGGTTATTTTCGCTTTCGCGGCTGGCAGTAAAAGAACCATGTTTCTGTGAATAACTCTTGAACCGTAAGTCACAGACGCTCGCTCTTGGCTGCATTCGATTCAGCTCGTGGCAGCCAGTCTAAAAAACACTATCTTGGACTTCTCTGCATGTTTCCCAGGCGAGCAATTGGCAGCATGTTCAGAACTATGTTTCTGTGAATAACTCCTGAACCGTAAGTCACAGACGATCGCTCTTGGCTGCATTCGATTCAGCTCGTGGCAGCCAGTCTAAAAAACACTATCTTGGACTTCTCTGCATGTTTCCCAGGCGAGCAATTGGCAGCATGTTCAGAACCATGTTTCTGTGAATAACTCCTGAACCGTATGTCACAGACGCTCGCTCTTGGCTGCATTCGATTCAGCTCGTGGCAGCCAGTCTAAAAAACACTACCTTGGACTTCTCTGCATGTTTCCCAGGCGAGCAATTGGCAGCATGTTCAGAACCATGTTTCTGTGAATAACTCCTGAACCGTAAGTCCTAGACGCTCGCTCTTGGCTGCATTCGATTCAGCTCGTGGCAGCCAGTCTAAAAAACACTATCTTGGACTTCTCTGCATGTTTCCCAGGCGAGCAATTGGCAGCATGTTCAGAACCATGTTTCTGAGGCTAATTCCTTAACCGTAAGTCCTAGACGCTCGATCTTGGCGGCATTCGTCTCAGCGCCTGGCAATTAGTATAGGAGCACTGTGTTTGACTTCTCTGGATGTTTCCCAGGCGAGTTATTGACAAGTAAATCCTAGACGCTCGATCTTGGTTATTTTCGCTTTCGCGGCTGGCAGTAAAAGAACCATGTTTCTGTGAATAACTCCTGAACCGTAAGTCCTAGACGCTCGCTCTTGGCTGCATTCGATTCAGCTCGTGGCAGCCAGTCTAAAAAACACTATCTTGGACTTCTCTGCATGTTTCCCAGGCGAGCAATTGGCAGCATGTTCAGAACCATGTTTCTGTGAATAACTCCTGAACCGTAAGTCACAGACGCTCGCTCTTGGCTGCATTCGATTCAGCTCGTGGCAGCCAGTCTAAAAAACACTATCTTGGACTTCTCTGCATGTTTCCCAGGCGAGCAATTGGCAGCATGTTCAGAACCATGTTTCTGTGAATAACTCCTGAACCGTAAGTCCTAGACGCTCGCTCTTGGCTGCATTCGATTCAGCTCGTGGCAGCCAGTCTAAAAAACACTATCTTGGACTTCTCTGCATGTTTCCCAGGCGAGCAATTGGCAGCATGTTCAGAACCATGTTTCTGAGGCTAATTCCTTAACCGTAAGTCCTAGACGCTCGATCTTGGCGGCATTCGTCTCAGCGCCTGGCAATTAGTATAGGATCACTGTGTTTGACTTCTCTGGATGTTTCCCAGGCGAGTTATTGACAAGTAAATCCTAGACGCTCGATCTTGGTTATTTTCGCTTTCGCGGCTGGCAGTAAAAGAACCATGTTTCTGTGAATAACTCTTGAACCGTAAGTCACAGACGCTCGCTCTTGGCTGCATTCGATTCAGCTCGTGGCAGCCAGTCTAAAAAACACTATCTTGGACTTCTCTGCATGTTTCCCAGGCGAGCAATTGGCAGCATGTTCAGAACCATGTTTCTGTGAATAACTCCTGAACCGTAAGTCCTAGACGCTCGCTCTTGGCTGCATTCGATTCAGCTCGTGGCAGCCAGTCTAAAAAACACTATCTTGGACTTCTCTGCATGTTTCCCAGGCGAGCAATTGGCAGCATGTTCAGAACCATGTTTCTGAGGCTAATTCCTTAACCGTAAGTCCTAGACGCTCGATCTTGGCGGCATTCGTCTCAGCGCCTGGCAATTAGTATAGGATCACTGTGTTTGACTTCTCTGGATGTTTCCCAGGCGAGTTATTGACAAGTAAATCCTAGACGCTCGATCTTGGTTATTTTCGCTTTCGCGGCTGGCAGTAAAAGAACCATGTTTCTGTGAATAACTCTTGAACCGTAAGTCACAGACGCTCGCTCTTGGCTGCATTCGATTCAGCTCGTGGCAGCCAGTCTAAAAAACACTATCTTGGACTTCTCTGCATGTTTCCCAGGCGAGCAATTCGCAGCATGTTCAGAACCATGTTTCTGTGAATAACTCCTGAACCGTAAGTCCTAGACGCTCGCTCTTGGCTGCATTCGATTCAGCTCGTGGCAGCCAGTCTAAAAAACACTATCTTGGACTTCTCTGCATGTTTCCCAGGCGAGCAATTGGCAGCATGTTCAGAACCATGTTTCTGAGGCTAATTCCTTAACCGTAAGTCCTAGACGCTCGATCTTGGCGGCATTCGTCTCAGCGCCTGGCAATTAGTATAGGAGCACTGTGTTTGACTTCTCTGGATGTTTCCCAGGCGAGTTATTGACAAGTAAATCCTAGACGCTCGATCTTGGTTATTTTCGCTTTCGCGGCTGGCAGTAAAAGAACCATGTTTCTGTGAATAACTCTTGAACCGTAAGTCACAGACGCTCGCTCTTGGCTGCATTCGATTCAGCTCGTGGCAGCCAGTCTAAAAAACACTATCTTGGACTTCTCTGCATGTTTCCCAGGCGAGCAATTGGCAGCATGTTCAGAACCATGTTTCTGTGAATAACTCCTGAACCGTAAGTCACAGACGCTCGCTCTTGGCTGCATTCGATTCAGCTCGTGGCAGCCAGTCTAAAAAACACTATCTTGGACTTCTCTGCATGTTTCCCAGGCGAGCAATTGGCAGCATGTTCAGAACCATGTTTCTGTGAATAACTCCTGAACCGTAAGTCACAGACGCTCGCTCTTGGCTGCATTCGATTCAGCTCGTGGCAGCCAGTCTAAAAAACACTATCTTGGACTTCTCTGCATGTTTCCCAGGCGAGCAATTGGCAGCATGTTCAGAACCATGTTTCTGTGAATAACTCCTGAACCGTAAGTCCTAGACGCTCGCTCTTGGCTGCATTCGATTCAGCTCGTGGCAGCCAGTCTAAAAAACACTATCTTGGACTTCTCTGCATGTTTCCCAGGCGAGCAATTGGCAGCATGTTCAGAACCATGTTTCTGAGGCTAATTCCTTAACCGTAAGTCCTAGACGCTCGATCTTGGCGGCATTCGTCTCAGCTCCTGGCAATTAGTATAGGAGCACTGTGTTTGACTTCTCTGGATGTTTCCCAGGCGAGTTATTGACAAGTAAATCCTAGACGCTCGATCTTGGTTATTTTCGCTTTCGCGGCTGGCAGTAAAAGAACCATGTTTCTGTGAATAACTCTTGAACCGTAAGTCACAGACGCTCGCTCTTGGCTGCATTCGATTCAGCTCGTGGCAGCCAGTCTAAAAAACACTATCTTGGACTTCTCTGCATGTTTCCCAGGCGAGCAATTGGCAGCATGTTCAGAACCATGTTTCTGTGAATAACTCCTGAACCGTAAGTCACAGACGCTCGCTCTTGGCTGCATTCGATTCAGCTCGTGGCAGCCAGTCTAAAAAACACTATCTTGGACTTCTCTGCATGTTTCCCAGGCGAGCAATAGGCAGCATGTTCAGAACCATGTTTCTGTGAATAACTCCTGAACCGTACGTCACAGACGCTCGCTCTTGGCTGCATTCGATTCAGCTCGTGGCAGCCAGTCTAAAAAACACTACCTTGGACTTCTCTGCATGTTTCCCAGGCGAGCAATTGGCAGCATGTTCAGAACCATGTTTCTGTGAATAACTCCTGAACCGTAAGTCCTAGACGCTCGCTCTTGGCTGCATTCGATTCAGCTCGTGGCAGCCAGTCTAAAAAACACTATCTTGGACTTCTCTGCATGTTTCCCAGGCGAGCAATTGGCAGCATGTTCAGAACCATGTTTCTGAGGCTAATTCCTTAACCGTAAGTCCTAGACGCTCGATCTTGGCGGCATTCGTCTCAGCGCCTGGCAATTAGTATAGGAGCACTGTGTTTGACTTCTCTGGATGTTTCCCAGGCGAGTTATTGACAAGTAAATCCTAGACGCTCGATCTTGGTTATTTTCGCTTTCGCGGCTGGCAGTAAAAGAACCATGTTTCTGTGAATAACTCCTGAACCGTAAGTCCTAGACGCTCGCTCTTGGCTGCATTCGATTCAGCTCGTGGCAGCCAGTCTAAAAAACACTATCTTGGACTTCTCTGCATGTTTCCCAGGCGAGCAATTGGCAGCATGTTCAGAACCATGTTTCTGTGAATAACTCCTGAACCGTAAGTCACAGACGCTCGCTCTTGGCTGCATTCGATTCAGCTCGTGGCAGCCAGTCTAAAAAACACTATCTTGGACTTCTCTGCATGTTTCCCAGGCGAGCAATTGGCAGCATGTTCAGAACCATGTTTCTGTGAATAACTCCTGAACCGTAAGTCCTAGACGCTCGCTCTTGGCTGCATTCGATTCAGCTCGTGGCAGCCAGTCTAAAAAACACTATCTTGGACTTCTCTGCATGTTTCCCAGGCGAGCAATTGGCAGCATGTTCAGAACCATGTTTCTGTGAATAACTCCTGAACCGTAAGTCCTAGACGCTCGCTCTTGGCTGCATTCGATTCAGCTCGTGGCAGCCAGTCTAAAAAACACTATCTTGGACTTCTCTGCATGTTTCCCAGGCGAGCAATTGGCAGCATGTTCAGAACCATGTTTCTGAGGCTAATTCCTTAACCGTAAGTCCTAGACGCTCGATCTTGGCGGCATTCGTCTCAGCGCCTGGCAATTAGTATAGGAGCACTGTGTTTGACTTCTCTGGATGTTTCCCAGGCGAGTTATTGACAAGTAAATCCTAGACGCTCGATCTTGGTTATTTTCGATTTCGCGGCTGGCAGTAAAAGAACCATGTTTCTGTGAATAACTCCTGAACCGTAAGTCCTAGACGCTCGCTCTTGGCTGCATTCGATTCAGCTCGTGGCAGCCAGTCTAAAAAACACTATCTTGGACTTCTCTGCATGTTTCCCAGGCGAGCAATTGGCAGCATGTTCAGAACCATGTTTCTGTGAATAACTCCTGAACCGTAAGTCACAGACGCTCGCTCTTGGCTGCATTCGATTCAGCTCGTGGCAGCCAGTCTAAAAAACACTATCTTGGACTTCTCTGCATGTTTCCCAGGCGAGCAATTGGCAGCATGTTCAGAACCATGTTTCTGTGAATAACTCCTGAACCGTAAGTCACAGACGCTCGCTCTTGGCTGCATTCGATTCAGCTCGTGGCAGCCAGTCTAAAAAACACTATCTTGGACTTCTCTGCATGTTTCCCAGGCGAGCAATTGGCAGCATGTTCAGAACCATGTTTCTGAGGCTAATTCCTTAACCGTAAGTCCTAGACGCTCGATCTTGGCGGCATTCGTCTCAGCGCCTGGCAATTAGTATAGGAGCACTGTGTTTGACTTCTCTGGATGTTTCCCAGGCGAGTTATTGACAAGTAAATCCTAGACGCTCGATCTTGGTTATTTTCGCTTTCGCGGCTGGCAGTAAAAGAACCATGTTTCTGTGAATAACTCCTGAACCGTAAGTCCTAGACGCTCGCTCTTGGCTGCATTCGATTCAGCTCGTGGCAGCCAGTCTAAAAAACACTATCTTGGACTTCTCTGCATGTTTCCCAGGCGAGCAATTGGCAGCATGTTCAGAACCATGTTTCTGTGAATAACTCCTGAACCGTAAGTCACAGACGCTCGCTCTTGGCTGCATTCGATTCAGCTCGTGGCAGCCAGTCTAAAAAACACTATCTTGGACTTCTCTGCATGTTTCCCAGGCGAGAAATTGGCAGCATGTTCAGAACCATGTTTCTGTGAATAACTCCTGAACCGTAAGTCCTAGACGCTCGCTCTTGGCTGCCATTCGATTCAGCTCGTGGCAGCCAGTCTAAAAAACACTATCTTGGACTTCTCTGCATGTTCCTAAGGCAAATGTTTCTAAAGCTAATTCTTGAACCGTAAGTCCTAGACGCTCGATCTTGGCGGCATTCGTCTCAGCGCCAGGCAATTAGTATAGGAGCACTGTGTTTGACTTCTCTGGATGTTTCCCAGGCGAGTTATTGACAAGTAAATCCTAGACGCTCGATCTTGGTTATTTTCGCTTTCGCGGCTGGCAGTAAAAGAACCATGTTTCTGTGAATAACTCCTGAACCGTAAGTCCTAGACGCTCGCTCTTGGCTGCATTCGATTCAGCTCGTGGCAGCCAGTCTAAAAAAACACTATCTTGGACTTCTCTGCATGTTTCCCAGGCGAGCAATTGGCAGCATGTTCAGAACCATGTTTCTGTGAATAACTCCTGAACCGTAAGTCCTAGACGCTCGCTCTTGGCTGCATTCGATTCAGCTCGTGGCAGCCAGTCTAAAAAACACTATCTTGGACTTCTCTGCATGTTTCCCAGGCGAGCAATTGGCAGCATGTTCAGAACCATGTTTCTGTGAATAACTCCTGAACCGTAAGTCCTAGACGCTCGCTCTTGGCTGCATTCGATTC
>NW_027462172.1:0-39847 GCF_050947455.1 Rhinoderma darwinii
CTGAACCGTAAGTCCTAGACGCTCGCTCTTGGCTGCATTCGATTCAGCTCGTGGCAGCCAGTCTAAAAAACACTATCTTGGACTTCTCTGCATGTTTCCCAGGCGAGAAATTGGCAGCATGTTCAGAACCATGTTTCTGTGAATAACTCCTGAACCGTAAGTCCTAGACGCTCGATCTTGGCGGCATTCGTCTCAGCGCCTGGCAATTAGTATAGGAGCACTGTGTTTGACTTCTCTGGATGTTTCCCAGGCGAGTTATTGACAAGTAAATCCTAGACGCTCGATCTTGGTTATTTTCGCTTTCGCGGCTGGCAGTAAAAGAACCATGTTTCTGTGAATAACTCCTGAACCGTAAGTCCTAGACGCTCGCTCTTGGCTGCATTCGATTCAGCTCGTGGCAGCCAGTCTAAAAAACACTATCTTGGACTTCTCTGCATGTTTCCCAGGCGAGCAATTGGCAGCATGTTCAGAACCATGTTTCTGTGAATAACTCCTGAACCGTAAGTCCTAGACGCTCGCTCTTGGCTGCATTCGATTCAGCTCGTGGCAGCCAGTCTAAAAAACACTATCTTGGACTTCTCTGCATGTTTCCCAGGCGAGCAATTGGCAGCATGTTCAGAACCATGTTTCTGTGAATAACTCCTGAACCGTAAGTCACAGACGCTCGCTCTTGGCTGCATTCGATTCAGCTCGTGGCAGCCAGTCTAAAAAACACTATCTTGGACTTCTCTGCATGTTCCTAAGGCAAATGTTTCTAAAGCTAATTCTTGAACCGTAAGTCCTAGACGCTCGATCTTGGCGGCATTCGTCTCAGCGCCTGGCAATTAGTATAGGAGCACTGTGTTTGACTTCTCTGGATGTTTCCCAGGCGAGTTATTGACAAGTAAATCCTAGACGCTCGATCTTGGTTATTTTCGCTTTCGCGGCTGGCAGTAAAAGAACCATGTTTCTGTGAATAACTCCTGAACCGTAAGTCCTAGACGCTCGCTCTTGGCTGCATTCGATTCAGCTCGTGGCAGCCAGTCTAAAAAACACTATCTTGGACTTCTCTGCATGTTTCCCAGGCGAGAAATTGGCAGCATGTTCAGAACCATGTTTCTGTGAATAACTCCTGAACCGTAAGTCCTAGACGCTCGCTCTTGGCTGCATTCGATTCAGCTCGTGGCAGCCAGTCTAAAAAACACTATCTTGGACTTCTCTGCATGTTTCCCAGGCGAGCAATTGGCAGCATGTTCAGAACCATGTTTCTGTGAATAACTCCTGAACCGTAAGTCCTAGACGCTCGCTCTTGGCTGCATTCGATTCAGCTCGTGGCAGCCAGTCTAAAAAACACTATCTTGGACTTCTCTGCATGTTTCCCAGGCGAGAAATTGGCAGCATGTTCAGAACCATGTTTCTGTGAATAACTCCTGAACCGTAAGTCCTAGACGCTCGCTCTTGGCTGCATTCGATTCAGCTCGTGGCAGCCAGTCTAAAAAACACTATCTTGGACTTCTCTGCATGTTCCTAAGGCAAATGTTTCTAAAGCTAATTCTTGAACCGTAAGTCCTAGACGCTCGATCTTGGCGGCATTCGTCTCAGCGCCTGGCAATTAGTATAGGAGCACTGTGTTTGACTTCTCTGGATGTTTCCCAGGCGAGTTATTGACAAGTAAATCCTAGACGCTCGATCTTGGTTATTTTCGCTTTCGCGGCTGGCAGTAAAAGAACCATGTTTCTGTGAATAACTCCTGAACCGTAAGTCCTAGACGCTCGCTCTTGGCTGCATTCGATTCAGCTCGTGGCAGCCAGTCTAAAAAACACTATCTTGGACTTCTCTGCATGTTTCCCAGGCGAGAAATTG
Organism: Rhinoderma darwinii; assembly: GCF_050947455.1. Lineage (NCBI taxonomy): Eukaryota > Metazoa > Chordata > Amphibia > Anura > Rhinodermatidae > Rhinoderma > Rhinoderma darwinii. Next base: position 1,843 of record NW_027462172.1, read on the forward strand.
GCAGCATGTTCAGAACCATGTTTCTGTGAATAACTCCTGAACCGTAAGTCCTAGACGCTCGCTCTTGGCTGCATTCGATTCAGCTCGTGGCAGCCAGTCTAAAAAACACTATCTTGGACTTCTCTGCATGTTTCCCAGGCGAGCAATTGGCAGCATGTTCAGAACCATGTTTCTGTGAATAACTCCTGAACCGTAAGTCCTAGACGCTCGCTCTTGGCTGCATTCGATTCAGCTCGTGGCAGCCAGTCTAAAAAACACTATCTTGGACTTCTCTGCATGTTTCCCAGGCGAGAAATTGGCAGCATGTTCAGAACCATGTTTCTGTGAATAACTCCTGAACCGTAAGTCCTAGACGCTCGCTCTTGGCTGCATTCGATTCAGCTCGTGGCAGCCAGTCTAAAAAACACTATCTTGGACTTCTCTGCATGTTTCCCAGGCGAGCAATTGGCAGCATGTTCAGAACCATGTTTCTGTGAATAACTCCTGAACCGTAAGTCCTAGACGCTCGCTCTTGGCTGCATTCGATTCAGCTCGTGGCAGCCAGTCTAAAAAACACTATCTTGGACTTCTCTGCATGTTTCCCAGGCGAGAAATTGGCAGCATGTTCAGAACCATGTTTCTGTGAATAACTCCTGAACCGTAAGTCCTAGACGCTCGATCTTGGCGGCATTCGTCTCAGCGCCTGGCAATTAGTATAGGAGCACTGTGTTTGACTTCTCTGGATGTTTCCCAGGCGAGTTATTGACAAGTAAATCCTAGACGCTCGATCTTGGTTATTTTCGCTTTCGCGGCTGGCAGTAAAAGAACCATGTTTCTGTGAATAACTCCTGAACCGTAAGTCCTAGACGCTCGCTCTTGGCTGCATTCGATTCAGCTCGTGGCAGCCAGTCTAAAAAACACTATCTTGGACTTCTCTGCATGTTTCCCAGGCGAGAAATTGGCAGCATGTTCAGAACCATGTTTCTGTGAATAACTCCTGAACCGTAAGTCCTAGACGCTCGATCTTGGCGGCATTCGTCTCAGCGCCTGGCAATTAGTATAGGAGCACTGTGTTTGACTTCTCTGGATGTTTCCCAGGCGAGTTATTGACAAGTAAATCCTAGACGCTCGATCTTGGTTATTTTCGCTTTCGCGGCTGGCAGTAAAAGAACCATGTTTCTGTGAATAACTCCTGAACCGTAAGTCCTAGACGCTCGCTCTTGGCTGCATTCGATTCAGCTCGTGGCAGCCAGTCTAAAAAACACTATCTTGGACTTCTCTGCATGTTTCCCAGGCGAGAAATTGGCAGCATGTTCAGAACCATGTTTCTGTGAATAACTCCTGAACCGTAAGTCCTAGACGCTCGATCTTGGCGGCATTCGTCTCAGCGCCTGGCAATTAGTATAGGAGCACTGTGTTTGACTTCTCTGGATGTTTCCCAGGCGAGTTATTGACAAGTAAATCCTAGACGCTCGATCTTGGTTATTTTCGCTTTCGCGGCTGGCAGTAAAAGAACCATGTTTCTGTGAATAACTCCTGAACCGTAAGTCCTAGACGCTCGCTCTTGGCTGCATTCGATTCAGCTCGTGGCAGCCAGTCTAAAAAACACTATCTTGGACTTCTCTGCATGTTTCCCAGGCGAGAAATTGGCAGCATGTTCAGAACCATGTTTCTGTGAATAACTCCTGAACCGTAAGTCCTAGACGCTCGATCTTGGCGGCATTCGTCTCAGCGCCTGGCAATTAGTATAGGAGCACTGTGTTTGACTTCTCTGGATGTTTCCCAGGCGAGTTATTGACAAGTAAATCCTAGACGCTCGATCTTGGTTATTTTCGCTTTCGCGGCTGGCAGTAAAAGAACCATGTTTCTGTGAATAACTCCTGAACCGTAAGTCCTAGACGCTCGCTCTTGGCTGCATTCGATTCAGCTCGTGGCAGCCAGTCTAAAAAACACTATCTTGGACTTCTCTGCATGTTTCCCAGACGAGAAATTGGCAGCATGTTCAGAACCATGTTTCTGTGAATAACTCCTGAACCGTAAGTCCTAGACGCTCGATCTTGGCGGCATTCGTCTCAGCGCCTGGCAATTAGTATAGGAGCACTGTGTTTGACTTCTCTGGATGTTTCCCAGGCGAGTTATTGACAAGTAAATCCTAGACGCTCGATCTTGGTTATTTTCGCTTTCGCGGCTGGCAGTAAAAGAACCATGTTTCTGTGAATAACTCCTGAACCGTAAGTCCTAGACGCTCGCTCTTGGCTGCATTCGATTCAGCTCGTGGCAGCCAGTCTAAAAAACACTATCTTGGACTTCTCTGCATGTTTCCCAGGCGAGAAATTGGCAGCATGTTCAGAACCATGTTTCTGTGAATAACTCCTGAACCGTAAGTCCTAGACGCTCGATCTTGGCGGCATTCGTCTCAGCGCCTGGCAATTAGTATAGGAGCACTGTGTTTGACTTCTCTGGATGTTTCCCAGGCGAGTTATTGACAAGTAAATCCTAGACGCTCGATCTTGGTTATTTTCGCTTTCGCGGCTGGCAGTAAAAGAACCATGTTTCTGTGAATAACTCCTGAACCGTAAGTCCTAGACGCTCGCTCTTGGCTGCATTCGATTCAGCTCGTGGCAGCCAGTCTAAAAAACACTATCTTGGACTTCTCTGCATGTTTCCCAGGCGAGAAATTGGCAGCATGTTCAGAACCATGTTTCTGTGAATAACTCCTGAACCGTAAGTCCTAGACGCTCGCTCTTGGCTGCATTCGATTCAGCTCGTGGCAGCCAGTCTAAAAAACACTATCTTGGACTTCTCTGCATGTTTCCCAGGCGAGCAATTGGCAGCATGTTCAGAACCATGTTTCTGTGAATAACTCCTGAACCGTAAGTCCTAGACGCTCGCTCTTGGCTGCATTCGATTCAGCTCGTGGCAGCCAGTCTAAAAAACACTATCTTGGACTTCTCTGCATGTTTCCCAGGCGAGAAATTGGCAGCATGTTCAGAACCATGTTTCTGTGAATAACTCCTGAACCGTAAGTCCTAGACGCTCGCTCTTGGCTGCATTCGATTCAGCTCGTGGCAGCCAGTCTAAAAAACACTATCTTGGACTTCTCTGCATGTTTCCCAGGCGAGCAATTGGCAGCATGTTCAGAACCATGTTTCTGTGAATAACTCCTGAACCGTAAGTCCTAGACGCTCGCTCTTGGCTGCATTCGATTCAGCTCGTGGCAGCCAGTCTAAAAAACACTATCTTGGACTTCTCTGCATGTTTCCCAGGCGAGAAATTGGCAGCATGTTCAGAACCATGTTTCTGTGAATAACTCCTGAACCGTAAGTCCTAGACGCTCGATCTTGGCGGCGTTCGTCTCAGCGCCTGGCAATTAGTATAGGAGCACTGTGTTTGACTTCTCTGGATGTTTCCCAGGCGAGTTATTGACAAGTAAATCCAAGACGCTCGATCTTGGTTATTTTCGCTTTCGCGGCTGGCAGTAAAAGAACCATGTTTCTGTGAATAACTCCTGAACCGTAAGTCCTAGACGCTCGCTCTTGGCTGCATTCGATTCAGCTCGTGGCAGCCAGTCTAAAAAACACTATCTTGGACTTCTCTGCATGTTTCCCAGGCGAGAAATTGGCAGCATGTTCAGAACCATGTTTCTGTGAATAACTCCTGAACCGTAAGTCCTAGACGCTCGCTCTTGGCTGCATTCGATTCAGCTCGTGGCAGCCAGTCTAAAAAACACTATCTTGGACTTCTCTGCATGTTTCCCAGGCGAGAAATTGGCAGCATGTTCAGAACCATGTTTCTGTGAATAACTCCTGAACCGTAAGTCCTAGACGCTCGCTCTTGGCTGCATTCGATTCAGCTCGTGGCAGCCAGTCTAAAAAACACTATCTTGGACTTCTCTGCATGTTTCCCAGGCGAGAAATTGGCAGCATGTTCAGAACCATGTTTCTGTGAATAACTCCTGAACCGTAAGTCCTAGACGCTCGATCTTGGCGGCATTCGTCTCAGCGCCTGGCAATTAGTATAGGAGCACTGTGTTTGACTTCTCTGGATGTTTCCCAGGCGAGTTATTGACAAGTAAATCCTAGACGCTCGATCTTGGTTATTTTCGCTTTCGCGGCTGGCAGTAAAAGAACCATGTTTCTGTGAATAACTCCTGAACCGTAAGTCCTAGACGCTCGCTCTTGGCTGCATTCGATTCAGCTCGTGGCAGCCAGTCTAAAAAACACTATCTTGGACTTCTCTGCATGTTTCCCAGGCGAGCAATTGGCAGCATGTTCAGAACCATGTTTCTGTGAATAACTCCTGAACCGTAAGTCCTAGACGCTCGCTCTTGGCTGCATTCGATTCAGCTCGTGGCAGCCAGTCTAAAAAACACTATCTTGGACTTCTCTGCATGTTTCCCAGGCGAGCAATTGGCAGCATGTTCAGAACCATGTTTCTGTGAATAACTCCTGAACCGTAAGTCACAGACGCTCGCTCTTGGCTGCATTCGATTCAGCTCGTGGCAGCCAGTCTAAAAAACACTATCTTGGACTTCTCTGCATGTTCCTAAGGCAAATGTTTCTAAAGCTAATTCTTGAACCGTAAGTCCTAGACGCTCGATCTTGGCGGCATTCGTCTCAGCGCCTGGCAATTAGTATAGGAGCACTGTGTTTGACTTCTCTGGATGTTTCCCAGGCGAGTTATTGACAAGTAAATCCTAGACGCTCGATCTTGGTTATTTTCGCTTTCGCGGCTGGCAGTAAAAGAACCATGTTTCTGTGAATAACTCCTGAACCGTAAGTCCTAGACGCTCGCTCTTGGCTGCATTCGATTCAGCTCGTGGCAGCCAGTCTAAAAAACACTATCTTGGACTTCTCTGCATGTTTCCCAGGCGAGCAATTGGCAGCATGTTCAGAACCATGTTTCTGTGAATAACTCCTGAACCGTAAGTCCTAGACGCTCGCTCTTGGCTGCATTCGATTCAGCTCGTGGCAGCCAGTCTAAAAAACACTATCTTGGACTTCTCTGCATGTTCCTAAGGCAAATGTTTCTAAAGCTAATTCTTGAACCGTAAGTCCTAGACGCTCGATCTTGGCGGCATTCGTCTCAGCGCCTGGCAATTAGTATAGGAGCACTGTGTTTGACTTCTCTGGATGTTTCCCAGGCGAGTTATTGACAAGTAAATCCTAGACGCTCGATCTTGGTTATTTTCGCTTTCGCGGCTGGCAGTAAAAGAACCATGTTTCTGTGAATAACTCCTGAACCGTAAGTCCTAGACGCTCGCTCTTGGCTGCATTCGATTCAGCTCGTGGCAGCCAGTCTAAAAAACACTATCTTGGACTTCTCTGCATGTTTCCCAGGCGAGAAATTGGCAGCATGTTCAGAACCATGTTTCTGTGAATAACTCCTGAACCGTAAGTCCTAGACGCTCGCTCTTGGCTGCATTCGATTCAGCTCGTGGCAGCCAGTCTAAAAAACACTATCTTGGACTTCTCTGCATGTTTCCCAGGCGAGCAATTGGCAGCATGTTCAGAACCATGTTTCTGTGAATAACTCCTGAACCGTAAGTCCTAGACGCTCGCTCTTGGCTGCATTCGATTCAGCTCGTGGCAGCCAGTCTAAAAAACACTATCTTGGACTTCTCTGCATGTTTCCCAGGCGAGAAATTGGCAGCATGTTCAGAACCATGTTTCTGTGAATAACTCCTGAACCGTAAGTCCTAGACGCTCGCTCTTGGCTGCATTCGATTCAGCTCGTGGCAGCCAGTCTAAAAAACACTATCTTGGACTTCTCTGCATGTTCCTAAGGCAAATGTTTCTAAAGCTAATTCTTGAACCGTAAGTCCTAGACGCTCGATCTTGGCGGCATTCGTCTCAGCGCCTGGCAATTAGTATAGGAGCACTGTGTTTGACTTCTCTGGATGTTTCCCAGGCGAGTTATTGACAAGTAAATCCTAGACGCTCGATCTTGGTTATTTTCGCTTTCGCGGCTGGCAGTAAAAGAACCATGTTTCTGTGAATAACTCCTGAACCGTAAGTCCTAGACGCTCGCTCTTGGCTGCATTCGATTCAGCTCGTGGCAGCCAGTCTAAAAAACACTATCTTGGACTTCTCTGCATGTTTCCCAGGCGAGAAATTGGCAGCATGTTCAGAACCATGTTTCTGTGAATAACTCCTGAACCGTAAGTCCTAGACGCTCGCTCTTGGCTGCATTCGATTCAGCTCGTGGCAGCCAGTCTAAAAAACACTATCTTGGACTTCTCTGCATGTTTCCCAGGCGAGCAATTGGCAGCATGTTCAGAACCATGTTTCTGTGAATAACTCCTGAACCGTAAGTCCTAGACGCTCGCTCTTGGCTGCATTCGATTCAGCTCGTGGCAGCCAGTCTAAAAAACACTATCTTGGACTTCTCTGCATGTTTCCCAGGCGAGAAATTGGCAGCATGTTCAGAACCATGTTTCTGTGAATAACTCCTGAACCGTAAGTCCTAGACGCTCGCTCTTGGCTGCATTCGATTCAGCTCGTGGCAGCCAGTCTAAAAAACACTATCTTGGACTTCTCTGCATGTTTCCCAGGCGAGCAATTGGCAGCATGTTCAGAACCATGTTTCTGTGAATAACTCCTGAACCGTAAGTCCTAGACGCTCGCTCTTGGCTGCATTCGATTCAGCTCGTGGCAGCCAGTCTAAAAAACACTATCTTGGACTTCTCTGCATGTTTCCCAGGCGAGAAATTGGCAGCATGTTCAGAACCATGTTTCTGTGAATAACTCCTGAACCGTAAGTCCTAGACGCTCGATCTTGGCGGCATTCGTCTCAGCGCCTGGCAATTAGTATAGGAGCACTGTGTTTGACTTCTCTGGATGTTTCCCAGGCGAGTTATTGACAAGTAAATCCTAGACGCTCGATCTTGGTTATTTTCGCTTTCGCGGCTGGCAGTAAAAGAACCATGTTTCTGTGAATAACTCCTGAACCGTAAGTCCTAGACGCTCGCTCTTGGCTGCATTCGATTCAGCTCGTGGCAGCCAGTCTAAAAAACACTATCTTGGACTTCTCTGCATGTTTCCCAGGCGAGAAATTGGCAGCATGTTCAGAACCATGTTTCTGTGAATAACTCCTGAACCGTAAGTCCTAGACGCTCGATCTTGGCGGCATTCGTCTCAGCGCCTGGCAATTAGTATAGGAGCACTGTGTTTGACTTCTCTGGATGTTTCCCAGGCGAGTTATTGACAAGTAAATCCTAGACGCTCGATCTTGGTTATTTTCGCTTTCGCGGCTGGCAGTAAAAGAACCATGTTTCTGTGAATAACTCCTGAACCGTAAGTCCTAGACGCTCGCTCTTGGCTGCATTCGATTCAGCTCGTGGCAGCCAGTCTAAAAAACACTATCTTGGACTTCTCTGCATGTTTCCCAGGCGAGAAATTGGCAGCATGTTCAGAACCATGTTTCTGTGAATAACTCCTGAACCGTAAGTCCTAGACGCTCGATCTTGGCGGCATTCGTCTCAGCGCCTGGCAATTAGTATAGGAGCACTGTGTTTGACTTCTCTGGATGTTTCCCAGGCGAGTTATTGACAAGTAAATCCTAGACGCTCGATCTTGGTTATTTTCGCTTTCGCGGCTGGCAGTAAAAGAACCATGTTTCTGTGAATAACTCCTGAACCGTAAGTCCTAGACGCTCGCTCTTGGCTGCATTCGATTCAGCTCGTGGCAGCCAGTCTAAAAAACACTATCTTGGACTTCTCTGCATGTTTCCCAGACGAGAAATTGGCAGCATGTTCAGAACCATGTTTCTGTGAATAACTCCTGAACCGTAAGTCCTAGACGCTCGATCTTGGCGGCATTCGTCTCAGCGCCTGGCAATTAGTATAGGAGCACTGTGTTTGACTTCTCTGGATGTTTCCCAGGCGAGTTATTGACAAGTAAATCCTAGACGCTCGATCTTGGTTATTTTCGCTTTCGCGGCTGGCAGTAAAAGAACCATGTTTCTGTGAATAACTCCTGAACCGTAAGTCCTAGACGCTCGCTCTTGGCTGCATTCGATTCAGCTCGTGGCAGCCAGTCTAAAAAACACTATCTTGGACTTCTCTGCATGTTTCCCAGGCGAGAAATTGGCAGCATGTTCAGAACCATGTTTCTGTGAATAACTCCTGAACCGTAAGTCCTAGACGCTCGCTCTTGGCTGCATTCGATTCAGCTCGTGGCAGCCAGTCTAAAAAACACTATCTTGGACTTCTCTGCATGTTTCCCAGGCGAGCAATTGGCAGCATGTTCAGAACCATGTTTCTGTGAATAACTCCTGAACCGTAAGTCCTAGACGCTCGCTCTTGGCTGCATTCGATTCAGCTCGTGGCAGCCAGTCTAAAAAACACTATCTTGGACTTCTCTGCATGTTTCCCAGGCGAGAAATTGGCAGCATGTTCAGAACCATGTTTCTGTGAATAACTCCTGAACCGTAAGTCCTAGACGCTCGCTCTTGGCTGCATTCGATTCAGCTCGTGGCAGCCAGTCTAAAAAACACTATCTTGGACTTCTCTGCATGTTTCCCAGGCGAGCAATTGGCAGCATGTTCAGAACCATGTTTCTGTGAATAACTCCTGAACCGTAAGTCCTAGACGCTCGCTCTTGGCTGCATTCGATTCAGCTCGTGGCAGCCAGTCTAAAAAACACTATCTTGGACTTCTCTGCATGTTTCCCAGGCGAGAAATTGGCAGCATGTTCAGAACCATGTTTCTGTGAATAACTCCTGAACCGTAAGTCCTAGACGCTCGCTCTTGGCTGCATTCGATTCAGCTCGTGGCAGCCAGTCTAAAAAACACTATCTTGGACTTCTCTGCATGTTTCCCAGGCGAGAAATTGGCAGCATGTTCAGAACCATGTTTCTGTGAATAACTCCTGAACCGTAAGTCCTAGACGCTCGCTCTTGGCTGCATTCGATTCAGCTCGTGGCAGCCAGTCTAAAAAACACTATCTTGGACTTCTCTGCATGTTTCCCAGGCGAGCAATTGGCAGCATGTTCAGAACCATGTTTCTGTGAATAACTCCTGAACCGTAAGTCCTAGACGCTCGCTCTTGGCTGCATTCGATTCAGCTCGTGGCAGCCAGTCTAAAAAACACTATCTTGGACTTCTCTGCATGTTTCCCAGGCGAGAAATTGGCAGCATGTTCAGAACCATGTTTCTGTGAATAACTCCTGAACCGTAAGTCCTAGACGCTCGATCTTGGCGGCATTCGTCTCAGCGCCTGGCAATTAGTATAGGAGCACTGTGTTTGACTTCTCTGGATGTTTCCCAGGCGAGTTATTGACAAGTAAATCCTAGACGCTCGATCTTGGTTATTTTCGCTTTCGCGGCTGGCAGTAAAAGAACCATGTTTCTGTGAATAACTCCTGAACCGTAAGTCCTAGACGCTCGCTCTTGGCTGCATTCGATTCAGCTCGTGGCAGCCAGTCTAAAAAACACTATCTTGGACTTCTCTGCATGTTTCCCAGGCGAGCAATTGGCAGCATGTTCAGAACCATGTTTCTGTGAATAACTCCTGAACCGTAAGTCCTAGACGCTCGCTCTTGGCTGCATTCGATTCAGCTCGTGGCAGCCAGTCTAAAAAACACTATCTTGGACTTCTCTGCATGTTTCCCAGGCGAGAAATTGGCAGCATGTTCAGAACCATGTTTCTGTGAATAACTCCTGAACCGTAAGTCCTAGACGCTCGATCTTGGCGGCGTTCGTCTCAGCGCCTGGCAATTAGTATAGGAGCACTGTGTTTGACTTCTCTGGATGTTTCCCAGGCGAGTTATTGACAAGTAAATCCAAGACGCTCGATCTTGGTTATTTTCGCTTTCGCGGCTGGCAGTAAAAGAACCATGTTTCTGTGAATAACTCCTGAACCGTAAGTCCTAGACGCTCGCTCTTGGCTGCATTCGATTCAGCTCGTGGCAGCCAGTCTAAAAAACACTATCTTGGACTTCTCTGCATGTTTCCCAGGCGAGAAATTGGCAGCATGTTCAGAACCATGTTTCTGTGAATAACTCCTGAACCGTAAGTCCTAGACGCTCGCTCTTGGCTGCATTCGATTCAGCTCGTGGCAGCCAGTCTAAAAAACACTATCTTGGACTTCTCTGCATGTTTCCCAGGCGAGAAATTGGCAGCATGTTCAGAACCATGTTTCTGTGAATAACTCCTGAACCGTAAGTCCTAGACGCTCGCTCTTGGCTGCATTCGATTCAGCTCGTGGCAGCCAGTCTAAAAAACACTATCTTGGACTTCTCTGCATGTTTCCCAGGCGAGCAATTGGCAGCATGTTCAGAACCATGTTTCTGTGAATAACTCCTGAACCGTAAGTCCTAGACGCTCGCTCTTGGCTGCATTCGATTCAGCTCGTGGCAGCCAGTCTAAAAAACACTATCTTGGACTTCTCTGCATGTTTCCCAGGCGAGAAATTGGCAGCATGTTCAGAACCATGTTTCTGTGAATAACTCCTGAACCGTAAGTCCTAGACGCTCGATCTTGGCGGCATTCGTCTCAGCGCCTGGCAATTAGTATAGGAGCACTGTGTTTGACTTCTCTGGATGTTTCCCAGGCGAGTTATTGACAAGTAAATCCTAGACGCTCGATCTTGGTTATTTTCGCTTTCGCGGCTGGCAGTAAAAGAACCATGTTTCTGTGAATAACTCCTGAACCGTAAGTCCTAGACGCTCGCTCTTGGCTGCATTCGATTCAGCTCGTGGCAGCCAGTCTAAAAAACACTATCTTGGACTTCTCTGCATGTTTCCCAGGCGAGAAATTGGCAGCATGTTCAGAACCATGTTTCTGTGAATAACTCCTGAACCGTAAGTCCTAGACGCTCGCTCTTGGCTGCATTCGATTCAGCTCGTGGCAGCCAGTCTAAAAAACACTATCTTGGACTTCTCTGCATGTTCCTAAGGCAAATGTTTCTAAAGCTAATTCTTGAACCGTAAGTCCTAGACGCTCGATCTTGGCGGCATTCGTCTCAGCGCCTGGCAATTAGTATAGGAGCACTGTGTTTGACTTCTCTGGATGTTTCCCAGGCGAGTTATTGACAAGTAAATCCTAGACGCTCGATCTTGGTTATTTTCGCTTTCGCGGCTGGCAGTAAAAGAACCATGTTTCTGTGAATAACTCCTGAACCGTAAGTCCTAGACGCTCGCTCTTGGCTGCATTCGATTCAGCTCGTGGCAGCCAGTCTAAAAAACACTATCTTGGACTTCTCTGCATGTTTCCCAGGCGAGCAATTGGCAGCATGTTCAGAACCATGTTTCTGTGAATAACTCCTGAACCGTAAGTCCTAGACGCTCGCTCTTGGCTGCATTCGATTCAGCTCGTGGCAGCCAGTCTAAAAAACACTATCTTGGACTTCTCTGCATGTTTCCCAGGCGAGCAATTGGCAGCATGTTCAGAACCATGTTTCTGTGAATAACTCCTGAACCGTAAGTCCTAGACGCTCGCTCTTGGCTGCATTCGATTCAGCTCGTGGCAGCCAGTCTAAAAAACACTATCTTGGACTTCTCTGCATGTTTCCCAGGCGAGCAATTGGCAGCATGTTCAGAACCATGTTTCTGTGAATAACTCCTGAACCGTAAGTCACAGACGCTCGCTCTTGGCTGCATTCGATTCAGCTCGTGGCAGCCAGTCTAAAAAACACTATCTTGGACTTCTCTGCATGTTCCTAAGGCAAATGTTTCTAAAGCTAATTCTTGAACCGTAAGTCCTAGACGCTCGATCTTGGCGGCATTCGTCTCAGCGCCTGGCAATTAGTATAGGAGCACTGTGTTTGACTTCTCTGGATGTTTCCCAGGCGAGTTATTGACAAGTAAATCCTAGACGCTCGATCTTGGTTATTTTCGCTTTCGCGGCTGGCAGTAAAAGAACCATGTTTCTGTGAATAACTCCTGAACCGTAAGTCCTAGACGCTCGCTCTTGGCTGCATTCGATTCAGCTCGTGGCAGCCAGTCTAAAAAACACTATCTTGGACTTCTCTGCATGTTTCCCAGGCGAGCAATTGGCAGCATGTTCAGAACCATGTTTCTGTGAATAACTCCTGAACCGTAAGTCCTAGACGCTCGCTCTTGGCTGCATTCGATTCAGCTCGTGGCAGCCAGTCTAAAAAACACTATCTTGGACTTCTCTGCATGTTCCTAAGGCAAATGTTTCTAAAGCTAATTCTTGAACCGTAAGTCCTAGACGCTCGATCTTGGCGGCATTCGTCTCAGCGCCTGGCAATTAGTATAGGAGCACTGTGTTTGACTTCTCTGGATGTTTCCCAGGCGAGTTATTGACAAGTAAATCCTAGACGCTCGATCTTGGTTATTTTCGCTTTCGCGGCTGGCAGTAAAAGAACCATGTTTCTGTGAATAACTCCTGAACCGTAAGTCCTAGACGCTCGCTCTTGGCTGCATTCGATTCAGCTCGTGGCAGCCAGTCTAAAAAACACTATCTTGGACTTCTCTGCATGTTTCCCAGGCGAGAAATTGGCAGCATGTTCAGAACCATGTTTCTGTGAATAACTCCTGAACCGTAAGTCCTAGACGCTCGCTCTTGGCTGCATTCGATTCAGCTCGTGGCAGCCAGTCTAAAAAACACTATCTTGGACTTCTCTGCATGTTTCCCAGGCGAGAAATTGGCAGCATGTTCAGAACCATGTTTCTGTGAATAACTCCTGAACCGTAAGTCCTAGACGCTCGCTCTTGGCTGCATTCGATTCAGCTCGTGGCAGCCAGTCTAAAAAACACTATCTTGGACTTCTCTGCATGTTTCCCAGGCGAGCAATTGGCAGCATGTTCAGAACCATGTTTCTGTGAATAACTCCTGAACCGTAAGTCCTAGACGCTCGCTCTTGGCTGCATTCGATTCAGCTCGTGGCAGTCAGTCTAAAAAACACTATCTTGGACTTCTCTGCATGTTTCCCAGGCGAGAAATTGGCAGCATGTTCAGAACCATGTTTCTGTGAATAACTCCTGAACCGTAAGTCCTAGACGCTCGATCTTGGCGGCATTCGTCTCAGCGCCTGGCAATTAGTATAGGAGCACTGTGTTTGACTTCTCTGGATGTTTCCCAGGCGAGTTATTGACAAGTAAATCCTAGACGCTCGATCTTGGTTATTTTCGCTTTCGCGGCTGGCAGTAAAAGAACCATGTTTCTGTGAATAACTCCTGAACCGTAAGTCCTAGACGCTCGCTCTTGGCTGCATTCGATTCAGCTCGTGGCAGCCAGTCTAAAAAACACTATCTTGGACTTCTCTGCATGTTTCCCAGGCGAGAAATTGGCAGCATGTTCAGAACCATGTTTCTGTGAATAACTCCTGAACCGTAAGTCCTAGACGCTCGCTCTTGGCTGCATTCGATTCAGCTCGTGGCAGCCAGTCTAAAAAACACTATCTTGGACTTCTCTGCATGTTTCCCAGGCGAGCAATTGGCAGCATGTTCAGAACCATGTTTCTGTGAATAACTCCTGAACCGTAAGTCCTAGACGCTCGCTCTTGGCTGCATTCGATTCAGCTCGTGGCAGCCAGTCTAAAAAACACTATCTTGGACTTCTCTGCATGTTTCCCAGGCGAGCAATTGGCAGCATGTTCAGAACCATGTTTCTGTGAATAACTCCTGAACCGTAAGTCCTAGACGCTCGCTCTTGGCTGCATTCGATTCAGCTCGTGGCAGCCAGTCTAAAAAACACTATCTTGGACTTCTCTGCATGTTTCCCAGGCGAGCAATTGGCAGCATGTTCAGAACCATGTTTCTGTGAATAACTCCTGAACCGTAAGTCCTAGACGCTCGCTCTTGGCTGCATTCGATTCAGCTCGTGGCAGCCAGTCTAAAAAACACTATCTTGGACTTCTCTGCATGTTTCCCAGGCGAGAAATTGGCAGCATGTTCAGAACCATGTTTCTGTGAATAACTCCTGAACCGTAAGTCCTAGACGCTCGATCTTGGCGGCATTCGTCTCAGCGCCTGGCAATTAGTATAGGAGCACTGTGTTTGACTTCTCTGGATGTTTCCCAGGCGAGTTATTGACAAGTAAATCCTAGACGCTCGATCTTGGTTATTTTCGCTTTCGCGGCTGGCAGTAAAAGAACCATGTTTCTGTGAATAACTCCTGAACCGTAAGTCCTAGACGCTCGCTCTTGGCTGCATTCGATTCAGCTCGTGGCAGCCAGTCTAAAAAACACTATCTTGGACTTCTCTGCATGTTTCCCAGGCGAGAAATTGGCAGCATGTTCAGAACCATGTTTCTGTGAATAACTCCTGAACCGTAAGTCCTAGACGCTCGCTCTTGGCTGCATTCGATTCAGCTCGTGGCAGCCAGTCTAAAAAACACTATCTTGGACTTCTCTGCATGTTTCCCAGGCGAGCAATTGGCAGCATGTTCAGAACCATGTTTCTGTGAATAACTCCTGAACCGTAAGTCCTAGACGCTCGCTCTTGGCTGCATTCGATTCAGCTCGTGGCAGCCAGTCTAAAAAACACTATCTTGGACTTCTCTGCATGTTTCCCAGGCGAGAAATTGGCAGCATGTTCAGAACCATGTTTCTGTGAATAACTCCTGAACCGTAAGTCCTAGACGCTCGCTCTTGGCTGCATTCGATTCAGCTCGTGGCAGCCAGTCTAAAAAACACTATCTTGGACTTCTCTGCATGTTCCTAAGGCAAATGTTTCTAAAGCTAATTCTTGAACCGTAAGTCCTAGACGCTCGATCTTGGCGGCATTCGTCTCAGCGCCTGGCAATTAGTATAGGAGCACTGTGTTTGACTTCTCTGGATGTTTCCCAGGCGAGTTATTGACAAGTAAATCCTAGACGCTCGATCTTGGTTATTTTCGCTTTCGCGGCTGGCAGTAAAAGAACCATGTTTCTGTGAATAACTCCTGAACCGTAAGTCCTAGACGCTCGCTCTTGGCTGGCATTCGATTCAGCTCGTGGCAGCCAGTCTAAAAAACACTATCTTGGACTTCTCTGCATGTTTCCCAGGCGAGAAATTGGCAGCATGTTCAGAACCATGTTTCTGTGAATAACTCCTGAACCGTAAGTCCTAGACGCTCGCTCTTGGCTGCATTCGATTCAGCTCGTGGCAGCCAGTCTAAAAAACACTATCTTGGACTTCTCTGCATGTTTCCCAGGCGAGCAATTGGCAGCATGTTCAGAACCATGTTTCTGTGAATAACTCCTGAACCGTAAGTCCTAGACGCTCGCTCTTGGCTGCATTCGATTCAGCTCGTGGCAGCCAGTCTAAAAAACACTATCTTGGACTTCTCTGCATGTTTCCCAGGCGAGAAATTGGCAGCATGTTCAGAACCATGTTTCTGTGAATAACTCCTGAACCGTAAGTCCTAGACGCTCGCTCTTGGCTGCATTCGATTCAGCTCGTGGCAGCCAGTCTAAAAAACACTATCTTGGACTTCTCTGCATGTTTCCCAGGCGAGCAATTGGCAGCATGTTCAGAACCATGTTTCTGTGAATAACTCCTGAACCGTAAGTCCTAGACGCTCGCTCTTGGCTGCATTCGATTCAGCTCGTGGCAGCCAGTCTAAAAAACACTATCTTGGACTTCTCTGCATGTTTCCCAGGCGAGAAATTGGCAGCATGTTCAGAACCATGTTTCTGTGAATAACTCCTGAACCGTAAGTCCTAGACGCTCGATCTTGGCGGCATTCGTCTCAGCGCCTGGCAATTAGTATAGGAGCACTGTGTTTGACTTCTCTGGATGTTTCCCAGGCGAGTTATTGACAAGTAAATCCTAGACGCTCGATCTTGGTTATTTTCGCTTTCGCGGCTGGCAGTAAAAGAACCATGTTTCTGTGAATAACTCCTGAACCGTAAGTCCTAGACGCTCGCTCTTGGCTGCATTCGATTCAGCTCGTGGCAGCCAGTCTAAAAAACACTATCTTGGACTTCTCTGCATGTTTCCCAGGCGAGAAATTGGCAGCATGTTCAGAACCATGTTTCTGTGAATAACTCCTGAACCGTAAGTCCTAGACGCTCGATCTTGGCGGCATTCGTCTCAGCGCCTGGCAATTAGTATAGGAGCACTGTGTTTGACTTCTCTGGATGTTTCCCAGGCGAGTTATTGACAAGTAAATCCTAGACGCTCGATCTTGGTTATTTTCGCTTTCGCGGCTGGCAGTAAAAGAACCATGTTTCTGTGAATAACTCCTGAACCGTAAGTCCTAGACGCTCGCTCTTGGCTGCATTCGATTCAGCTCGTGGCAGCCAGTCTAAAAAACACTATCTTGGACTTCTCTGCATGTTTCCCAGGCGAGAAATTGGCAGCATGTTCAGAACCATGTTTCTGTGAATAACTCCTGAACCGTAAGTCCTAGACGCTCGATCTTGGCGGCATTCGTCTCAGCGCCTGGCAATTAGTATAGGAGCACTGTGTTTGACTTCTCTGGATGTTTCCCAGGCGAGTTATTGACAAGTAAATCCTAGACGCTCGATCTTGGTTATTTTCGCTTTCGCGGCTGGCAGTAAAAGAACCATGTTTCTGTGAATAACTCCTGAACCGTAAGTCCTAGACGCTCGCTCTTGGCTGCATTCGATTCAGCTCGTGGCAGCCAGTCTAAAAAACACTATCTTGGACTTCTCTGCATGTTTCCCAGGCGAGAAATTGGCAGCATGTTCAGAACCATGTTTCTGTGAATAACTCCTGAACCGTAAGTCCTAGACGCTCGATCTTGGCGGCATTCGTCTCAGCGCCTGGCAATTAGTATAGGAGCACTGTGTTTGACTTCTCTGGATGTTTCCCAGGCGAGTTATTGACAAGTAAATCCTAGACGCTCGATCTTGGTTATTTTCGCTTTCGCGGCTGGCAGTAAAAGAACCATGTTTCTGTGAATAACTCCTGAACCGTAAGTCCTAGACGCTCGCTCTTGGCTGCATTCGATTCAGCTCGTGGCAGCCAGTCTAAAAAACACTATCTTGGACTTCTCTGCATGTTTCCCAGACGAGAAATTGGCAGCATGTTCAGAACCATGTTTCTGTGAATAACTCCTGAACCGTAAGTCCTAGACGCTCGATCTTGGCGGCATTCGTCTCAGCGCCTGGCAATTAGTATAGGAGCACTGTGTTTGACTTCTCTGGATGTTTCCCAGGCGAGTTATTGACAAGTAAATCCTAGACGCTCGATCTTGGTTATTTTCGCTTTCGCGGCTGGCAGTAAAAGAACCATGTTTCTGTGAATAACTCCTGAACCGTAAGTCCTAGACGCTCGCTCTTGGCTGCATTCGATTCAGCTCGTGGCAGCCAGTCTAAAAAACACTATCTTGGACTTCTCTGCATGTTTCCCAGGCGAGAAATTGGCAGCATGTTCAGAACCATGTTTCTGTGAATAACTCCTGAACCGTAAGTCCTAGACGCTCGCTCTTGGCTGCATTCGATTCAGCTCGTGGCAGCCAGTCTAAAAAACACTATCTTGGACTTCTCTGCATGTTTCCCAGGCGAGCAATTGGCAGCATGTTCAGAACCATGTTTCTGTGAATAACTCCTGAACCGTAAGTCCTAGACGCTCGCTCTTGGCTGCATTCGATTCAGCTCGTGGCAGCCAGTCTAAAAAACACTATCTTGGACTTCTCTGCATGTTTCCCAGGCGAGAAATTGGCAGCATGTTCAGAACCATGTTTCTGTGAATAACTCCTGAACCGTAAGTCCTAGACGCTCGCTCTTGGCTGCATTCGATTCAGCTCGTGGCAGCCAGTCTAAAAAACACTATCTTGGACTTCTCTGCATGTTTCCCAGGCGAGCAATTGGCAGCATGTTCAGAACCATGTTTCTGTGAATAACTCCTGAACCGTAAGTCCTAGACGCTCGCTCTTGGCTGCATTCGATTCAGCTCGTGGCAGCCAGTCTAAAAAACACTATCTTGGACTTCTCTGCATGTTTCCCAGGCGAGAAATTGGCAGCATGTTCAGAACCATGTTTCTGTGAATAACTCCTGAACCGTAAGTCCTAGACGCTCGATCTTGGCGGCATTCGTCTCAGCGCCTGGCAATTAGTATAGGAGCACTGTGTTTGACTTCTCTGGATGTTTCCCAGGCGAGTTATTGACAAGTAAATCCAAGACGCTCGATCTTGGTTATTTTCGCTTTCGCGGCTGGCAGTAAAAGAACCATGTTTCTGTGAATAACTCCTGAACCGTAAGTCCTAGACGCTCGCTCTTGGCTGCATTCGATTCAGCTCGTGGCAGCCAGTCTAAAAAACACTATCTTGGACTTCTCTGCATGTTTCCCAGGCGAGAAATTGGCAGCATGTTCAGAACCATGTTTCTGTGAATAACTCCTGAACCGTAAGTCCTAGACGCTCGCTCTTGGCTGCATTCGATTCAGCTCGTGGCAGCCAGTCTAAAAAACACTATCTTGGACTTCTCTGCATGTTTCCCAGGCGAGAAATTGGCAGCATGTTCAGAACCATGTTTCTGTGAATAACTCCTGAACCGTAAGTCCTAGACGCTCGCTCTTGGCTGCATTCGATTCAGCTCGTGGCAGCCAGTCTAAAAAACACTATCTTGGACTTCTCTGCATGTTTCCCAGGCGAGCAATTGGCAGCATGTTCAGAACCATGTTTCTGTCAATAACTCCTGAACCGTAAGTCCTAGACGCTCGCTCTTGGCTGCATTCGATTCAGCTCGTGGCAGCCAGTCTAAAAAACACTATCTTGGACTTCTCTGCATGTTTCCCAGGCGAGAAATTGGCAGCATGTTCAGAACCATGTTTCTGTGAATAACTCCTGAACCGTAAGTCCTAGACGCTCGATCTTGGCGGCATTCGTCTCAGCGCCTGGCAATTAGTATAGGAGCACTGTGTTTGACTTCTCTGGATGTTTCCCAGGCGAGTTATTGACAAGTAAATCCTAGACGCTCGATCTTGGTTATTTTCGCTTTCGCGGCTGGCAGTAAAAGAACCATGTTTCTGTGAATAACTCCTGAACCGTAAGTCCTAGACGCTCGCTCTTGGCTGCATTCGATTCAGCTCGTGGCAGCCAGTCTAAAAAACACTATCTTGGACTTCTCTGCATGTTTCCCAGGCGAGAAATTGGCAGCATGTTCAGAACCATGTTTCTGTGAATAACTCCTGAACCGTAAGTCCTAGACGCTCGCTCTTGGCTGCATTCGATTCAGCTCGTGGCAGCCAGTCTAAAAAACACTATCTTGGACTTCTCTGCATGTTCCTAAGGCAAATGTTTCTAAAGCTAATTCTTGAACCGTAAGTCCTAGACGCTCGATCTTGGCGGCATTCGTCTCAGCGCCTGGCAATTAGTATAGGAGCACTGTGTTTGACTTCTCTGGATGTTTCCCAGGCGAGTTATTGACAAGTAAATCCTAGACGCTCGATCTTGGTTATTTTCGCTTTCGCGGCTGGCAGTAAAAGAACCATGTTTCTGTGAATAACTCCTGAACCGTAAGTCCTAGACGCTCGCTCTTGGCTGCATTCGATTCAGCTCGTGGCAGCCAGTCTAAAAAACACTATCTTGGACTTCTCTGCATGTTTCCCAGGCGAGCAATTGGCAGCATGTTCAGAACCATGTTTCTGTGAATAACTCCTGAACCGTAAGTCCTAGACGCTCGCTCTTGGCTGCATTCGATTCAGCTCGTGGCAGCCAGTCTAAAAAACACTATCTTGGACTTCTCTGCATGTTTCCCAGGCGAGCAATTGGCAGCATGTTCAGAACCATGTTTCTGTGAATAACTCCTGAACCGTAAGTCCTAGACGCTCGCTCTTGGCTGCATTCGATTCAGCTCGTGGCAGCCAGTCTAAAAAACACTATCTTGGACTTCTCTGCATGTTTCCCAGGCGAGCAATTGGCAGCATGTTCAGAACCATGTTTCTGTGAATAACTCCTGAACCGTAAGTCACAGACGCTCGCTCTTGGCTGCATTCGATTCAGCTCGTGGCAGCCAGTCTAAAAAACACTATCTTGGACTTCTCTGCATGTTCCTAAGGCAAATGTTTCTAAAGCTAATTCTTGAACCGTAAGTCCTAGACGCTCGATCTTGGCGGCATTCGTCTCAGCGCCTGGCAATTAGTATAGGAGCACTGTGTTTGACTTCTCTGGATGTTTCCCAGGCGAGTTATTGACAAGTAAATCCTAGACGCTCGATCTTGGTTATTTTCGCTTTCGCGGCTGGCAGTAAAAGAACCATGTTTCTGTGAATAACTCCTGAACCGTAAGTCCTAGACGCTCGCTCTTGGCTGCATTCGATTCAGCTCGTGGCAGCCAGTCTAAAAAACACTATCTTGGACTTCTCTGCATGTTTCCCAGGCGAGCAATTGGCAGCATGTTCAGAACCATGTTTCTGTGAATAACTCCTGAACCGTAAGTCCTAGACGCTCGCTCTTGGCTGCATTCGATTCAGCTCGTGGCAGCCAGTCTAAAAAACACTATCTTGGACTTCTCTGCATGTTCCTAAGGCAAATGTTTCTAAAGCTAATTCTTGAACCGTAAGTCCTAGACGCTCGATCTTGGCGGCATTCGTCTCAGCGCCTGGCAATTAGTATAGGAGCACTGTGTTTGACTTCTCTGGATGTTTCCCAGGCGAGTTATTGACAAGTAAATCCTAGACGCTCGATCTTGGTTATTTTCGCTTTCGCGGCTGGCAGTAAAAGAACCATGTTTCTGTGAATAACTCCTGAACCGTAAGTCCTAGACGCTCGCTCTTGGCTGCATTCGATTCAGCTCGTGGCAGCCAGTCTAAAAAACACTATCTTGGACTTCTCTGCATGTTTCCCAGGCGAGAAATTGGCAGCATGTTCAGAACCATGTTTCTGTGAATAACTCCTGAACCGTAAGTCCTAGACGCTCGCTCTTGGCTGCATTCGATTCAGCTCGTGGCAGCCAGTCTAAAAAACACTATCTTGGACTTCTCTGCATGTTTCCCAGGCGAGAAATTGGCAGCATGTTCAGAACCATGTTTCTGTGAATAACTCCTGAACCGTAAGTCCTAGACGCTCGCTCTTGGCTGCATTCGATTCAGCTCGTGGCAGCCAGTCTAAAAAACACTATCTTGGACTTCTCTGCATGTTTCCCAGGCGAGCAATTGGCAGCATGTTCAGAACCATGTTTCTGTGAATAACTCCTGAACCGTAAGTCCTAGACGCTCGCTCTTGGCTGCATTCGATTCAGCTCGTGGCAGTCAGTCTAAAAAACACTATCTTGGACTTCTCTGCATGTTTCCCAGGCGAGAAATTGGCAGCATGTTCAGAACCATGTTTCTGTGAATAACTCCTGAACCGTAAGTCCTAGACGCTCGATCTTGGCGGCATTCGTCTCAGCGCCTGGCAATTAGTATAGGAGCACTGTGTTTGACTTCTCTGGATGTTTCCCAGGCGAGTTATTGACAAGTAAATCCTAGACGCTCGATCTTGGTTATTTTCGCTTTCGCGGCTGGCAGTAAAAGAACCATGTTTCTGTGAATAACTCCTGAACCGTAAGTCCTAGACGCTCGCTCTTGGCTGCATTCGATTCAGCTCGTGGCAGCCAGTCTAAAAAACACTATCTTGGACTTCTCTGCATGTTTCCCAGGCGAGAAATTGGCAGCATGTTCAGAACCATGTTTCTGTGAATAACTCCTGAACCGTAAGTCCTAGACGCTCGCTCTTGGCTGCATTCGATTCAGCTCGTGGCAGCCAGTCTAAAAAACACTATCTTGGACTTCTCTGCATGTTTCCCAGGCGAGCAATTGGCAGCATGTTCAGAACCATGTTTCTGTGAATAACTCCTGAACCGTAAGTCCTAGACGCTCGCTCTTGGCTGCATTCGATTCAGCTCGTGGCAGCCAGTCTAAAAAACACTATCTTGGACTTCTCTGCATGTTTCCCAGGCGAGCAATTGGCAGCATGTTCAGAACCATGTTTCTGTGAATAACTCCTGAACCGTAAGTCCTAGACGCTCGCTCTTGGCTGCATTCGATTCAGCTCGTGGCAGCCAGTCTAAAAAACACTATCTTGGACTTCTCTGCATGTTTCCCAGGCGAGCAATTGGCAGCATGTTCAGAACCATGTTTCTGTGAATAACTCCTGAACCGTAAGTCACAGACGCTCGCTCTTGGCTGCATTCGATTCAGCTCGTGGCAGCCAGTCTAAAAAACACTATCTTGGACTTCTCTGCATGTTCCTAAGGCAAATGTTTCTAAAGCTAATTCTTGAACCGTAAGTCCTAGACGCTCGATCTTGGCGGCATTCGTCTCAGCGCCTGGCAATTAGTATAGGAGCACTGTGTTTGACTTCTCTGGATGTTTCCCAGGCGAGTTATTGACAAGTAAATCCTAGACGCTCGATCTTGGTTATTTTCGCTTTCGCGGCTGGCAGTAAAAGAACCATGTTTCTGTGAATAACTCCTGAACCGTAAGTCCTAGACGCTCGCTCTTGGCTGCATTCGATTCAGCTCGTGGCAGCCAGTCTAAAAAACACTATCTTGGACTTCTCTGCATGTTTCCCAGGCGAGAAATTGGCAGCATGTTCAGAACCATGTTTCTGTGAATAACTCCTGAACCGTAAGTCCTAGACGCTCGCTCTTGGCTGCATTCGATTCAGCTCGTGGCAGCCAGTCTAAAAAACACTATCTTGGACTTCTCTGCATGTTTCCCAGGCGAGAAATTGGCAGCATGTTCAGAACCATGTTTCTGTGAATAACTCCTGAACCGTAAGTCCTAGACGCTCGCTCTTGGCTGCATTCGATTCAGCTCGTGGCAGCCAGTCTAAAAAACACTATCTTGGACTTCTCTGCATGTTTCCCAGGCGAGCAATTGGCAGCATGTTCAGAACCATGTTTCTGTGAATAACTCCTGAACCGTAAGTCCTAGACGCTCGATCTTGGCGGCATTCGTCTCAGCGCCTGGCAATTAGTATAGGAGCACTGTTTTTGACTTCTCTGGATGTTTCCCAGGCGAGTTATTGACAAGTAAATCCTAGACGCTCGATCTTGGTTATTTTCGCTTTCGCGGCTGGCAGTAAAAGAACCATGTTTCTGTGAATAACTCCTGAACCGTAAGTCCTAGACGCTCGCTCTTGGCTGCATTCGATTCAGCTCGTGGCAGCCAGTCTAAAAAACACTATCTTGGACTTCTCTGCATGTTTCCCAGGCGAGAAATTGGCAGCATGTTCAGAACCATGTTTCTGTGAATAACTCCTGAACCGTAAGTCCTAGACGCTCGATCTTGGCGGCATTCGTCTCAGCGCCTGGCAATTAGTATAGGAGCACTGTGTTTGACTTCTCTGGATGTTTCCCAGGCGAGTTATTGACAAGTAAATCCTAGACGCTCGATCTTGGTTATTTTCGCTTTCGCGGCTGGCAGTAAAAGAACCATGTTTCTGTGAATAACTCCTGAACCGTAAGTCCTAGACGCTCGCTCTTGGCTGCATTCGATTCAGCTCGTGGCAGCCAGTCTAAAAAACACTATCTTGGACTTCTCTGCATGTTTCCCAGGCGAGAAATTGGCAGCATGTTCAGAACCATGTTTCTGTGAATAACTCCTGAACCGTAAGTCCTAGACGCTCGCTCTTGGCTGCATTCGATTCAGCTCGTGGCAGCCAGTCTAAAAAACACTATCTTGGACTTCTCTGCATGTTTCCCAGGCGAGCAATTGGCAGCATGTTCAGAACCATGTTTCTGTGAATAACTCCTGAACCGTAAGTCCTAGACGCTCGCTCTTGGCTGCATTCGATTCAGCTCGTGGCAGCCAGTCTAAAAAACACTATCTTGGACTTCTCTGCATGTTTCCCAGGCGAGCAATTGGCAGCATGTTCAGAACCATGTTTCTGTGAATAACTCCTGAACCGTAAGTCACAGACGCTCGCTCTTGGCTGCATTCGATTCAGCTCGTGGCAGCCAGTCTAAAAAACACTATCTTGGACTTCTCTGCATGTTCCTAAGGCAAATGTTTCTAAAGCTAATTCTTGAACCGTAAGTCCTAGACGCTCGATCTTGGCGGCATTCGTCTCAGCGCCTGGCAATTAGTATAGGAGCACTGTGTTTGACTTCTCTGGATGTTTCCCAGGCGAGTTATTGACAAGTAAATCCTAGACGCTCGATCTTGGTTATTTTCGCTTTCGCGGCTGGCAGTAAAAGAACCATGTTTCTGTGAATAACTCCTGAACCGTAAGTCCTAGACGCTCGCTCTTGGCTGCATTCGATTCAGCTCGTGGCAGCCAGTCTAAAAAACACTATCTTGGACTTCTCTGCATGTTTCCCAGGCGAGAAATTGGCAGCATGTTCAGAACCATGTTTCTGTGAATAACTCCTGAACCGTAAGTCCTAGACGCTCGCTCTTGGCTGCATTCGATTCAGCTCGTGGCAGCCAGTCTAAAAAACACTATCTTGGACTTCTCTGCATGTTTCCCAGGCGAGAAATTGGCAGCATGTTCAGAACCATGTTTCTGTGAATAACTCCTGAACCGTAAGTCCTAGACGCTCGCTCTTGGCTGCATTCGATTCAGCTCGTGGCAGCCAGTCTAAAAAACACTATCTTGGACTTCTCTGCATGTTTCCCAGGCGAGAAATTGGCAGCATGTTCAGAACCATGTTTCTGTGAATAACTCCTGAACCGTAAGTCCTAGACGCTCGATCTTGGCGGCATTCGTCTCAGCGCCTGGCAATTAGTATAGGAGCACTGTGTTTGACTTCTCTGGATGTTTCCCAGGCGAGTTATTGACAAGTAAATCCTAGACGCTCGATCTTGGTTATTTTCGCTTTCGCGGCTGGCAGTAAAAGAACCATGTTTCTGTGAATAACTCCTGAACCGTAAGTCCTAGACGCTCGCTCTTGGCTGCATTCGATTCAGCTCGTGGCAGCCAGTCTAAAAAACACTATCTTGGACTTCTCTGCATGTTTCCCAGGCGAGCAATTGGCAGCATGTTCAGAACCATGTTTCTGTGAATAACTCCTGAACCGTAAGTCCTAGACGCTCGCTCTTGGCTGCATTCGATTCAGCTCGTGGCAGCCAGTCTAAAAAACACTATCTTGGACTTCTCTGCATGTTTCCCAGGCGAGCAATTGGCAGCATGTTCAGAACCATGTTTCTGTGAATAACTCCTGAACCGTAAGTCACAGACGCTCGCTCTTGGCTGCATTCGATTCAGCTCGTGGCAGCCAGTCTAAAAAACACTATCTTGGACTTCTCTGCATGTTCCTAAGGCAAATGTTTCTAAAGCTAATTCTTGAACCGTAAGTCCTAGACGCTCGATCTTGGCGGCATTCGTCTCAGCGCCTGGCAATTAGTATAGGAGCACTGTGTTTGACTTCTCTGGATGTTTCCCAGGCGAGTTATTGACAAGTAAATCCTAGACGCTCGATCTTGGTTATTTTCGCTTTCGCGGCTGGCAGTAAAAGAACCATGTTTCTGTGAATAACTCCTGAACCGTAAGTCCTAGACGCTCGCTCTTGGCTGCATTCGATTCAGCTCGTGGCAGCCAGTCTAAAAAACACTATCTTGGACTTCTCTGCATGTTTCCCAGGCGAGCAATTGGCAGCATGTTCAGAACCATGTTTCTGTGAATAACTCCTGAACCGTAAGTCCTAGACGCTCGCTCTTGGCTGCATTCGATTCAGCTCGTGGCAGCCAGTCTAAAAAACACTATCTTGGACTTCTCTGCATGTTCCTAAGGCAAATGTTTCTAAAGCTAATTCTTGAACCGTAAGTCCTAGACGCTCGATCTTGGCGGCATTCGTCTCAGCGCCTGGCAATTAGTATAGGAGCACTGTGTTTGACTTCTCTGGATGTTTCCCAGGCGAGTTATTGACAAGTAAATCCTAGACGCTCGATCTTGGTTATTTTCGCTTTCGCGGCTGGCAGTAAAAGAACCATGTTTCTGTGAATAACTCCTGAACCGTAAGTCCTAGACGCTCGCTCTTGGCTGCATTCG
This sequence comes from Rhinoderma darwinii, assembly GCF_050947455.1. NCBI lineage: Eukaryota > Metazoa > Chordata > Amphibia > Anura > Rhinodermatidae > Rhinoderma > Rhinoderma darwinii. The sequence continues at coordinate 27,655 of NW_027462172.1, forward strand.
ATTCAGCTCGTGGCAGCCAGTCTAAAAAACACTATCTTGGACTTCTCTGCATGTTTCCCAGGCGAGAAATTGGCAGCATGTTCAGAACCATGTTTCTGTGAATAACTCCTGAACCGTAAGTCCTAGACGCTCGCTCTTGGCTGCATTCGATTCAGCTCGTGGCAGCCAGTCTAAAAAACACTATCTTGGACTTCTCTGCATGTTTCCCAGGCGAGCAATTGGCAGCATGTTCAGAACCATGTTTCTGTGAATAACTCCTGAACCGTAAGTCCTAGACGCTCGCTCTTGGCTGCATTCGATTCAGCTCGTGGCAGCCAGTCTAAAAAACACTATCTTGGACTTCTCTGCATGTTTCCCAGGCGAGAAATTGGCAGCATGTTCAGAACCATGTTTCTGTGAATAACTCCTGAACCGTAAGTCCTAGACGCTCGCTCTTGGCTGCATTCGATTCAGCTCGTGGCAGCCAGTCTAAAAAACACTATCTTGGACTTCTCTGCATGTTTCCCAGGCGAGCAATTGGCAGCATGTTCAGAACCATGTTTCTGTGAATAACTCCTGAACCGTAAGTCCTAGACGCTCGCTCTTGGCTGCATTCGATTCAGCTCGTGGCAGCCAGTCTAAAAAACACTATCTTGGACTTCTCTGCATGTTTCCCAGGCGAGCAATTGGCAGCATGTTCAGAACCATGTTTCTGTGAATAACTCCTGAACCGTAAGTCCTAGACGCTCGCTCTTGGCTGCATTCGATTCAGCTCGTGGCAGCCAGTCTAAAAAACACTATCTTGGACTTCTCTGCATGTTTCCCAGGCGAGCAATTGGCAGCATGTTCAGAACCATGTTTCTGTGAATAACTCCTGAACCGTAAGTCCTAGACGCTCGCTCTTGGCTGCATTCGATTCAGCTCGTGGCAGCCAGTCTAAAAAACACTATCTTGGACTTCTCTGCATGTTTCCCAGGCGAGAAATTGGCAGCATGTTCAGAACCATGTTTCTGTGAATAACTCCTGAACCGTAAGTCCTAGACGCTCGCTCTTGGCTGCATTCGATTCAGCTCGTGGCAGCCAGTCTAAAAAACACTATCTTGGACTTCTCTGCATGTTCCTAAGGCAAATGTTTCTAAAGCTAATTCTTGAACCGTAAGTCCTAGACGCTCGATCTTGGCGGCATTCGTCTCAGCGCCTGGCAATTAGTATAGGAGCACTGTGTTTGACTTCTCTGGATGTTTCCCAGGCGAGTTATTGACAAGTAAATCCTAGACGCTCGATCTTGGTTATTTTCGCTTTCGCGGCTGGCAGTAAAAGAACCATGTTTCTGTGAATAACTCCTGAACCGTAAGTCCTAGACGCTCGCTCTTGGCTGCATTCGATTCAGCTCGTGGCAGCCAGTCTAAAAAACACTATCTTGGACTTCTCTGCATGTTTCCCAGGCGAGAAATTGGCAGCATGTTCAGAACCATGTTTCTGTGAATAACTCCTGAACCGTAAGTCCTAGACGCTCGCTCTTGGCTGCATTCGATTCAGCTCGTGGCAGCCAGTCTAAAAAACACTATCTTGGACTTCTCTGCATGTTTCCCAGGCGAGCAATTGGCAGCATGTTCAGAACCATGTTTCTGTGAATAACTCCTGAACCGTAAGTCCTAGACGCTCGCTCTTGGCTGCATTCGATTCAGCTCGTGGCAGCCAGTCTAAAAAACACTATCTTGGACTTCTCTGCATGTTTCCCAGGCGAGAAATTGGCAGCATGTTCAGAACCATGTTTCTGTGAATAACTCCTGAACCGTAAGTCCTAGACGCTCGCTCTTGGCTGCATTCGATTCAGCTCGTGGCAGCCAGTCTAAAAAACACTATCTTGGACTTCTCTGCATGTTTCCCAGGCGAGCAATTGGCAGCATGTTCAGAACCATGTTTCTGTGAATAACTCCTGAACCGTAAGTCCTAGACGCTCGCTCTTGGCTGCATTCGATTCAGCTCGTGGCAGCCAGTCTAAAAAACACTATCTTGGACTTCTCTGCATGTTTCCCAGGCGAGAAATTGGCAGCATGTTCAGAACCATGTTTCTGTGAATAACTCCTGAACCGTAAGTCCTAGACGCTCGATCTTGGCGGCATTCGTCTCAGCGCCTGGCAATTAGTATAGGAGCACTGTGTTTGACTTCTCTGGATGTTTCCCAGGCGAGTTATTGACAAGTAAATCCTAGACGCTCGATCTTGGTTATTTTCGCTTTCGCGGCTGGCAGTAAAAGAACCATGTTTCTGTGAATAACTCCTGAACCGTAAGTCCTAGACGCTCGCTCTTGGCTGCATTCGATTCAGCTCGTGGCAGCCAGTCTAAAAAACACTATCTTGGACTTCTCTGCATGTTTCCCAGGCGAGAAATTGGCAGCATGTTCAGAACCATGTTTCTGTGAATAACTCCTGAACCGTAAGTCCTAGACGCTCGATCTTGGCGGCATTCGTCTCAGCGCCTGGCAATTAGTATAGGAGCACTGTGTTTGACTTCTCTGGATGTTTCCCAGGCGAGTTATTGACAAGTAAATCCTAGACGCTCGATCTTGGTTATTTTCGCTTTCGCGGCTGGCAGTAAAAGAACCATGTTTCTGTGAATAACTCCTGAACCGTAAGTCCTAGACGCTCGCTCTTGGCTGCATTCGATTCAGCTCGTGGCAGCCAGTCTAAAAAACACTATCTTGGACTTCTCTGCATGTTTCCCAGGCGAGAAATTGGCAGCATGTTCAGAACCATGTTTTTGTGAATAACTCCTGAACCGTAAGTCCTAGACGCTCGATCTTGGCGGCATTCGTCTCAGCGCCTGGCAATTAGTATAGGAGCACTGTGTTTGACTTCTCTGGATGTTTCCCAGGCGAGTTATTGACAAGTAAATCCTAGACGCTCGATCTTGGTTATTTTCGCTTTCGCGGCTGGCAGTAAAAGAACCATGTTTCTGTGAATAACTCCTGAACCGTAAGTCCTAGACGCTCGCTCTTGGCTGCATTCGATTCAGCTCGTGGCAGCCAGTCTAAAAAACACTATCTTGGACTTCTCTGCATGTTTCCCAGACGAGAAATTGGCAGCATGTTCAGAACCATGTTTCTGTGAATAACTCCTGAACCGTAAGTCCTAGACGCTCGATCTTGGCGGCATTCGTCTCAGCGCCTGGCAATTAGTATAGGAGCACTGTGTTTGACTTCTCTGGATGTTTCCCAGGCGAGTTATTGACAAGTAAATCCTAGACGCTCGATCTTGGTTATTTTCGCTTTCGCGGCTGGCAGTAAAAGAACCATGTTTCTGTGAATAACTCCTGAACCGTAAGTCCTAGACGCTCGCTCTTGGCTGCATTCGATTCAGCTCGTGGCAGCCAGTCTAAAAAACACTATCTTGGACTTCTCTGCATGTTTCCCAGGCGAGAAATTGGCAGCATGTTCAGAACCATGTTTCTGTGAATAACTCCTGAACCGTAAGTCCTAGACGCTCGCTCTTGGCTGCATTCGATTCAGCTCGTGGCAGCCAGTCTAAAAAACACTATCTTGGACTTCTCTGCATGTTTCCCAGGCGAGAAATTGGCAGCATGTTCAGAACCATGTTTCTGTGAATAACTCCTGAACCGTAAGTCCTAGACGCTCGCTCTTGGCTGCATTCGATTCAGCTCGTGGCAGCCAGTCTAAAAAACACTATCTTGGACTTCTCTGCATGTTTCCCAGGCGAGCAATTGGCAGCATGTTCAGAACCATGTTTCTGTGAATAACTCCTGAACCGTAAGTCCTAGACGCTCGCTCTTGGCTGCATTCGATTCAGCTCGTGGCAGCCAGTCTAAAAAACACTATCTTGGACTTCTCTGCATGTTTCCCAGGCGAGAAATTGGCAGCATGTTCAGAACCATGTTTCTGTGAATAACTCCTGAACCGTAAGTCCTAGACGCTCGCTCTTGGCTGCATTCGATTCAGCTCGTGGCAGCCAGTCTAAAAAACACTATCTTGGACTTCTCTGCATGTTCCTAAGGCAAATGTTTCTAAAGCTAATTCTTGAACCGTAAGTCCTAGACGCTCGATCTTGGCGGCATTCGTCTCAGCGCCTGGCAATTAGTATAGGAGCACTGTGTTTGACTTCTCTGGATGTTTCCCAGGCGAGTTATTGACAAGTAAATCCTAGACGCTCGATCTTGGTTATTTTCGCTTTCGCGGCTGGCAGTAAAAGAACCATGTTTCTGTGAATAACTCCTGAACCGTAAGTCCTAGACGCTCGCTCTTGGCTGCATTCGATTCAGCTCGTGGCAGCCAGTCTAAAAAACACTATCTTGGACTTCTCTGCATGTTTCCCAGGCGAGAAATTGGCAGCATGTTCAGAACCATGTTTCTGTGAATAACTCCTGAACCGTAAGTCCTAGACGCTCGCTCTTGGCTGCATTCGATTCAGCTCGTGGCAGCCAGTCTAAAAAACACTATCTTGGACTTCTCTGCATGTTTCCCAGGCGAGCAATTGGCAGCATGTTCAGAACCATGTTTCTGTGAATAACTCCTGAACCGTAAGTCCTAGACGCTCGCTCTTGGCTGCATTCGATTCAGCTCGTGGCAGCCAGTCTAAAAAACACTATCTTGGACTTCTCTGCATGTTTCCCAGGCGAGAAATTGGCAGCATGTTCAGAACCATGTTTCTGTGAATAACTCCTGAACCGTAAGTCCTAGACGCTCGCTCTTGGCTGCATTCGATTCAGCTCGTGGCAGCCAGTCTAAAAAACACTATCTTGGACTTCTCTGCATGTTTCCCAGGCGAGCAATTGGCAGCATGTTCAGAACCATGTTTCTGTGAATAACTCCTGAACCGTAAGTCCTAGACGCTCGATCTTGGCGGCATTCGTCTCAGCGCCTGGCAATTAGTATAGGAGCACTGTGTTTGACTTCTCTGGATGTTTCCCAGGCGAGTTATTGACAAGTAAATCCAAGACGCTCGATCTTGGTTATTTTCGCTTTCGCGGCTGGCAGTAAAAGAACCATGTTTCTGTGAATAACTCCTGAACCGTAAGTCCTAGACGCTCGCTCTTGGCTGCATTCGATTCAGCTCGTGGCAGCCAGTCTAAAAAACACTATCTTGGACTTCTCTGCATGTTTCCCAGGCGAGAAATTGGCAGCATGTTCAGAACCATGTTTCTGTGAATAACTCCTGAACCGTAAGTCCTAGACGCTCGCTCTTGGCTGCATTCGATTCAGCTCGTGGCAGCCAGTCTAAAAAACACTATCTTGGACTTCTCTGCATGTTTCCCAGGCGAGAAATTGGCAGCATGTTCAGAACCATGTTTCTGTGAATAACTCCTGAACCGTAAGTCCTAGACGCTCGCTCTTGGCTGCATTCGATTCAGCTCGTGGCAGCCAGTCTAAAAAACACTATCTTGGACTTCTCTGCATGTTTCCCAGGCGAGCAATTGGCAGCATGTTCAGAACCATGTTTCTGTGAATAACTCCTGAACCGTAAGTCCTAGACGCTCGCTCTTGGCTGCATTCGATTCAGCTCGTGGCAGCCAGTCTAAAAAACACTATCTTGGACTTCTCTGCATGTTTCCCAGGCGAGAAATTGGCAGCATGTTCAGAACCATGTTTCTGTGAATAACTCCTGAACCGTAAGTCCTAGACGCTCGATCTTGGCGGCATTCGTCTCAGCGCCTGGCAATTAGTATAGGAGCACTGTGTTTGACTTCTCTGGATGTTTCCCAGGCGAGTTATTGACAAGTAAATCCTAGACGCTCGATCTTGGTTATTTTCGCTTTCGCGGCTGGCAGTAAAAGAACCATGTTTCTGTGAATAACTCCTGAACCGTAAGTCCTAGACGCTCGCTCTTGGCTGCATTCGATTCAGCTCGTGGCAGCCAGTCTAAAAAACACTATCTTGGACTTCTCTGCATGTTTCCCAGGCGAGAAATTGGCAGCATGTTCAGAACCATGTTTCTGTGAATAACTCCTGAACCGTAAGTCCTAGACGCTCGCTCTTGGCTGCATTCGATTCAGCTCGTGGCAGCCAGTCTAAAAAACACTATCTTGGACTTCTCTGCATGTTTCCCAGGCGAGCAATTGGCAGCATGTTCAGAACCATGTTTCTGTGAATAACTCCTGAACCGTAAGTCCTAGACGCTCGCTCTTGGCTGCATTCGATTCAGCTCGTGGCAGCCAGTCTAAAAAACACTATCTTGGACTTCTCTGCATGTTTCCCAGGCGAGCAATTGGCAGCATGTTCAGAACCATGTTTCTGTGAATAACTCCTGAACCGTAAGTCCTAGACGCTCGCTCTTGGCTGCATTCGATTCAGCTCGTGGCAGCCAGTCTAAAAAACACTATCTTGGACTTCTCTGCATGTTTCCCAGGCGAGCAATTGGCAGCATGTTCAGAACCATGTTTCTGTGAATAACTCCTGAACCGTAAGTCACAGACGCTCGCTCTTGGCTGCATTCGATTCAGCTCGTGGCAGCCAGTCTAAAAAACACTATCTTGGACTTCTCTGCATGTTCCTAAGGCAAATGTTTCTAAAGCTAATTCTTGAACCGTAAGTCCTAGACGCTCGATCTTGGCGGCATTCGTCTCAGCGCCTGGCAATTAGTATAGGAGCACTGTGTTTGACTTCTCTGGATGTTTCCCAGGCGAGTTATTGACAAGTAAATCCTAGACGCTCGATCTTGGTTATTTTCGCTTTCGCGGCTGGCAGTAAAAGAACCATGTTTCTGTGAATAACTCCTGAACCGTAAGTCCTAGACGCTCGCTCTTGGCTGCATTCGATTCAGCTCGTGGCAGCCAGTCTAAAAAACACTATCTTGGACTTCTCTGCATGTTTCCCAGGCGAGAAATTGGCAGCATGTTCAGAACCATGTTTCTGTGAATAACTCCTGAACCGTAAGTCCTAGACGCTCGCTCTTGGCTGCATTCGATTCAGCTCGTGGCAGCCAGTCTAAAAAACACTATCTTGGACTTCTCTGCATGTTTCCCAGGCGAGAAATTGGCAGCATGTTCAGAACCATGTTTCTGTGAATAACTCCTGAACCGTAAGTCCTAGACGCTCGCTCTTGGCTGCATTCGATTCAGCTCGTGGCAGCCAGTCTAAAAAACACTATCTTGGACTTCTCTGCATGTTTCCCAGGCGAGAAATTGGCAGCATGTTCAGAACCATGTTTCTGTGAATAACTCCTGAACCGTAAGTCCTAGACGCTCGATCTTGGCGGCATTCGTCTCAGCGCCTGGCAATTAGTATAGGAGCACTGTGTTTGACTTCTCTGGATGTTTCCCAGGCGAGTTATTGACAAGTAAATCCTAGACGCTCGATCTTGGTTATTTTCGCTTTCGCGGCTGGCAGTAAAAGAACCATGTTTCTGTGAATAACTCCTGAACCGTAAGTCCTAGACGCTCGCTCTTGGCTGCATTCGATTCAGCTCGTGGCAGCCAGTCTAAAAAACACTATCTTGGACTTCTCTGCATGTTTCCCAGGCGAGCAATTGGCAGCATGTTCAGAACCATGTTTCTGTGAATAACTCCTGAACCGTAAGTCCTAGACGCTCGCTCTTGGCTGCATTCGATTCAGCTCGTGGCAGCCAGTCTAAAAAACACTATCTTGGACTTCTCTGCATGTTTCCCAGGCGAGCAATTGGCAGCATGTTCAGAACCATGTTTCTGTGAATAACTCCTGAACCGTAAGTCACAGACGCTCGCTCTTGGCTGCATTCGATTCAGCTCGTGGCAGCCAGTCTAAAAAACACTATCTTGGACTTCTCTGCATGTTCCTAAGGCAAATGTTTCTAAAGCTAATTCTTGAACCGTAAGTCCTAGACGCTCGATCTTGGCGGCATTCGTCTCAGCGCCTGGCAATTAGTATAGGAGCACTGTGTTTGACTTCTCTGGATGTTTCCCAGGCGAGTTATTGACAAGTAAATCCTAGACGCTCGATCTTGGTTATTTTCGCTTTCGCGGCTGGCAGTAAAAGAACCATGTTTCTGTGAATAACTCCTGAACCGTAAGTCCTAGACGCTCGCTCTTGGCTGCATTCGATTCAGCTCGTGGCAGCCAGTCTAAAAAACACTATCTTGGACTTCTCTGCATGTTTCCCAGGCGAGCAATTGGCAGCATGTTCAGAACCATGTTTCTGTGAATAACTCCTGAACCGTAAGTCCTAGACGCTCGCTCTTGGCTGCATTCGATTCAGCTCGTGGCAGCCAGTCTAAAAAACACTATCTTGGACTTCTCTGCATGTTCCTAAGGCAAATGTTTCTAAAGCTAATTCTTGAACCGTAAGTCCTAGACGCTCGATCTTGGCGGCATTCGTCTCAGCGCCTGGCAATTAGTATAGGAGCACTGTGTTTGACTTCTCTGGATGTTTCCCAGGCGAGTTATTGACAAGTAAATCCTAGACGCTCGATCTTGGTTATTTTCGCTTTCGCGGCTGGCAGTAAAAGAACCATGTTTCTGTGAATAACTCCTGAACCGTAAGTCCTAGACGCTCGCTCTTGGCTGCATTCGATTCAGCTCGTGGCAGCCAGTCTAAAAAACACTATCTTGGACTTCTCTGCATGTTTCCCAGGCGAGAAATTGGCAGCATGTTCAGAACCATGTTTCTGTGAATAACTCCTGAACCGTAAGTCCTAGACGCTCGCTCTTGGCTGCATTCGATTCAGCTCGTGGCAGCCAGTCTAAAAAACACTATCTTGGACTTCTCTGCATGTTTCCCAGGCGAGCAATTGGCAGCATGTTCAGAACCATGTTTCTGTGAATAACTCCTGAACCGTAAGTCCTAGACGCTCGCTCTTGGCTGCATTCGATTCAGCTCGTGGCAGCCAGTCTAAAAAACACTATCTTGGACTTCTCTGCATGTTTCCCAGGCGAGAAATTGGCAGCATGTTCAGAACCATGTTTCTGTGAATAACTCCTGAACCGTAAGTCCTAGACGCTCGCTCTTGGCTGCATTCGATTCAGCTCGTGGCAGCCAGTCTAAAAAACACTATCTTGGACTTCTCTGCATGTTCCTAAGGCAAATGTTTCTAAAGCTAATTCTTGAACCGTAAGTCCTAGACGCTCGATCTTGGCGGCATTCGTCTCAGCGCCTGGCAATTAGTATAGGAGCACTGTGTTTGACTTCTCTGGATGTTTCCCAGGCGAGTTATTGACAAGTAAATCCTAGACGCTCGATCTTGGTTATTTTCGCTTTCGCGGCTGGCAGTAAAAGAACCATGTTTCTGTGAATAACTCCTGAACCGTAAGTCCTAGACGCTCGCTCTTGGCTGCATTCGATTCAGCTCGTGGCAGCCAGTCTAAAAAACACTATCTTGGACTTCTCTGCATGTTTCCCAGGCGAGAAATTGGCAGCATGTTCAGAACCATGTTTCTGTGAATAACTCCTGAACCGTAAGTCCTAGACGCTCGCTCTTGGCTGCATTCGATTCAGCTCGTGGCAGCCAGTCTAAAAAACACTATCTTGGACTTCTCTGCATGTTTCCCAGGCGAGCAATTGGCAGCATGTTCAGAACCATGTTTCTGTGAATAACTCCTGAACCGTAAGTCCTAGACGCTCGCTCTTGGCTGCATTCGATTCAGCTCGTGGCAGCCAGTCTAAAAAACACTATCTTGGACTTCTCTGCATGTTTCCCAGGCGAGAAATTGGCAGCATGTTCAGAACCATGTTTCTGTGAATAACTCCTGAACCGTAAGTCCTAGACGCTCGCTCTTGGCTGCATTCGATTCAGCTCGTGGCAGCCAGTCTAAAAAACACTATCTTGGACTTCTCTGCATGTTTCCCAGGCGAGCAATTGGCAGCATGTTCAGAACCATGTTTCTGTGAATAACTCCTGAACCGTAAGTCCTAGACGCTCGCTCTTGGCTGCATTCGATTCAGCTCGTGGCAGCCAGTCTAAAAAACACTATCTTGGACTTCTCTGCATGTTTCCCAGGCGAGAAATTGGCAGCATGTTCAGAACCATGTTTCTGTGAATAACTCCTGAACCGTAAGTCCTAGACGCTCGATCTTGGCGGCATTCGTCTCAGCGCCTGGCAATTAGTATAGGAGCACTGTGTTTGACTTCTCTGGATGTTTCCCAGGCGAGTTATTGACAAGTAAATCCTAGACGCTCGATCTTGGTTATTTTCGCTTTCGCGGCTGGCAGTAAAAGAACCATGTTTCTGTGAATAACTCCTGAACCGTAAGTCCTAGACGCTCGCTCTTGGCTGCATTCGATTCAGCTCGTGGCAGCCAGTCTAAAAAACACTATCTTGGACTTCTCTGCATGTTTCCCAGGCGAGAAATTGGCAGCATGTTCAGAACCATGTTTCTGTGAATAACTCCTGAACCGTAAGTCCTAGACGCTCGATCTTGGCGGCATTCGTCTCAGCGCCTGGCAATTAGTATAGGAGCACTGTGTTTGACTTCTCTGGATGTTTCCCAGGCGAGTTATTGACAAGTAAATCCTAGACGCTCGATCTTGGTTATTTTCGCTTTCGCGGCTGGCAGTAAAAGAACCATGTTTCTGTGAATAACTCCTGAACCGTAAGTCCTAGACGCTCGCTCTTGGCTGCATTCGATTCAGCTCGTGGCAGCCAGTCTAAAAAACACTATCTTGGACTTCTCTGCATGTTTCCCAGGCGAGAAATTGGCAGCATGTTCAGAACCATGTTTCTGTGAATAACTCCTGAACCGTAAGTCCTAGACGCTCGATCTTGGCGGCATTCGTCTCAGCGCCTGGCAATTAGTATAGGAGCACTGTGTTTGACTTCTCTGGATGTTTCCCAGGCGAGTTATTGACAAGTAAATCCTAGACGCTCGATCTTGGTTATTTTCGCTTTCGCGGCTGGCAGTAAAAGAACCATGTTTCTGTGAATAACTCCTGAACCGTAAGTCCTAGACGCTCGCTCTTGGCTGCATTCGATTCAGCTCGTGGCAGCCAGTCTAAAAAACACTATCTTGGACTTCTCTGCATGTTTCCCAGACGAGAAATTGGCAGCATGTTCAGAACCATGTTTCTGTGAATAACTCCTGAACCGTAAGTCCTAGACGCTCGATCTTGGCGGCATTCGTCTCAGCGCCTGGCAATTAGTATAGGAGCACTGTGTTTGACTTCTCTGGATGTTTCCCAGGCGAGTTATTGACAAGTAAATCCTAGACGCTCGATCTTGGTTATTTTCGCTTTCGCGGCTGGCAGTAAAAGAACCATGTTTCTGTGAATAACTCCTGAACCGTAAGTCCTAGACGCTCGCTCTTGGCTGCATTCGATTCAGCTCGTGGCAGCCAGTCTAAAAAACACTATCTTGGACTTCTCTGCATGTTTCCCAGGCGAGAAATTGGCAGCATGTTCAGAACCATGTTTCTGTGAATAACTCCTGAACCGTAAGTCCTAGACGCTCGCTCTTGGCTGCATTCGATTCAGCTCGTGGCAGCCAGTCTAAAAAACACTATCTTGGACTTCTCTGCATGTTTCCCAGGCGAGCAATTGGCAGCATGTTCAGAACCATGTTTCTGTGAATAACTCCTGAACCGTAAGTCCTAGACGCTCGCTCTTGGCTGCATTCGATTCAGCTCGTGGCAGCCAGTCTAAAAAACACTATCTTGGACTTCTCTGCATGTTTCCCAGGCGAGAAATTGGCAGCATGTTCAGAACCATGTTTCTGTGAATAACTCCTGAACCGTAAGTCCTAGACGCTCGCTCTTGGCTGCATTCGATTCAGCTCGTGGCAGCCAGTCTAAAAAACACTATCTTGGACTTCTCTGCATGTTTCCCAGGCGAGCAATTGGCAGCATGTTCAGAACCATGTTTCTGTGAATAACTCCTGAACCGTAAGTCCTAGACGCTCGCTCTTGGCTGCATTCGATTCAGCTCGTGGCAGCCAGTCTAAAAAACACTATCTTGGACTTCTCTGCATGTTTCCCAGGCGAGCAATTGGCAGCATGTTCAGAACCATGTTTCTGTGAATAACTCCTGAACCGTAAGTCCTAGACGCTCGCTCTTGGCTGCATTCGATTCAGCTCGTGGCAGCCAGTCTAAAAAACACTATCTTGGACTTCTCTGCATGTTTCCCAGGCGAGAAATTGGCAGCATGTTCAGAACCATGTTTCTGTGAATAACTCCTGAACCGTAAGTCCTAGACGCTCGCTCTTGGCTGCATTCGATTCAGCTCGTGGCAGCCAGTCTAAAAAACACTATCTTGGACTTCTCTGCATGTTTCCCAGGCGAGAAATTGGCAGCATGTT
>NW_027462173.1:0-39666 GCF_050947455.1 Rhinoderma darwinii
CTATGACTTACGGTTCAAGAATTAGCCTCAGAAACAGTGGTTCAAAACATGCTGCCAATAGCTCGCCTGGGAAACATCCAGAGAAGTCCAAGATAGTGTTTTTTAGACTGGCTGCCACGAGCTGAAACGAATGCAGCCAAGAGCGAGCGTCTGTGACTTACGGTTCAAGAGTTATTCACAGAAACATGGTTCGGAACTTTGCTGCCAGCCGCGAAAGCGAAAATAACCAAGATCGAGCGTCTAGGATTTACTTGTGAATAGCTCGCCTGGAAAACATCCAGAGAAGTCAAAGACAGTGCAGCTATACTAATTGCCAGGCGCTGAGACGAATGCCGCCAAGATCAAGCGTCTAAGACTTACGGTTCAAGAATTAGCCTCAGAAACAGTGGGAAACAGTGCTTCTATACTAATTGCCAGGCGCTGAGACGAATGCCGCAAAGATCGAGCGTCTATGACTTACGGTTCAAGAATTAGCCTCAGAAACAGTGGGAAACAGTGCTTCTATACTAATTTCCAGGTGCTGAGACGAATGCCGCCAAGATCGAGCGTCTATGACTTACGGTTCAAGAATTAGCCTCAGAAACAGTGGTTCTAAACATGCTGCCAATAGCTCGCCTGGGAAACATCCAGAGAAGTCCAAGATAGTGTTTTTAGACTGACTGCCACGAGCTGAAACGAATGCAGCCAAGAGCGAGCGTCTGTCACTTACGGTTCAAGAGTTATTCACAGAAACATGGTTCTGAACTTTGCTGCCAGCCGCGAAAGCGAAAATAACCAAGATCGAGCGTCTAGGATTTACTTGTCAATAGCTCGCCTGGGAAACATCCAGAGAAGTCAAAGATAGTGCTTCCATACTAATTGCCAGGCGCTGAGACGAATGCCGCCAAGATCAAGCGTCTAAGATTTACGGTTCAAGAATTAGCCTCAGAAACAGTGGGAAACAGTGCTTCTATACTAATTGCCAGGCTCTGAGACGAATGCCGCCAAGATCGAGCGTCTATGACTTACGGTTCAAGAATTAGCCTCAGAAACAGTGGTTTTGAACATGCTGCCAATAGCTCGCCGGGGAAACATCCAGAGAAGTCCAAGATAGTGTTTTTTAGACTGGCTGCCACGAGCTGAAACGAATGCAGCCAAGAGCGAGCGTCTGTGACTTACGGTTCAAAAGTTATTCACTTAAACATGGTTCTGAACTTTGCTGCCAGCCGCGAAAGCGAAAGCAACCAAGATCGAGCGTCTAGGATTTACTTGTGAATAGCTCGCCTGGAAAACATCCAGAGAAGTCAAAGACAGTGCAGCTATACTAATTGCCAGGCGCTGAGACGAATGCCGCCAAGATCAAGCGTCTAAGACTTACGGTTCAAGAATTAGCCTCAGAAACAGTGGGAAACAGTGCTTCTATACTAATTGCCAGGCGCTGAGACGAATTGCCGCCAAGATCGAGCGTCTATGACTTACGGTTCAAGAATTAGCCTCAGAAACAGTGGGAAACAGTGCTTCTATACTAATTGCCAGGCGCTGAGACGAATGCCGCCAAGATCGAGCGTCTATGACTTACGGTTCAAGAATTAGCCTCAGAAACAGTGGTTCTGAACATGCTGCCAATAGCTCGCCTGGGAAACATCCAGAGAAGTCCAAGATAGTGTTTTTTTAGACTGGCTGCCACGAGCTGAAACGCATGCAGCCAAGAGCGAGCGTCTGTGACTTACGGTTCAAGAGTTATTCACAGAAACATGGTTCTGAACTTTGCTGCCAGCCGCGAAAGCGAAAGTAACCAAGATCGAGCGTCTAGGATTTACTTGTGAATAGCTCGCCTGGGAAACTTTCAGATAAGTCAAAGACAGTGCTTCTATACTAATTGCCAGGCGCTGAGACGAATGCCGCCAAGATCAAGCGTCTAAGACTTACGGTTCAAGAATTAGCCTCAGAAACAGTGGTTCAAAACATGCTGCCAATAGCTCGCCTGGGAAACATCCAGAGAAGTCCAAGATAGTGTTTTTTAGACTGCCTGCCACGAGCTGAAACGAATGCAGCCAAGAGCGAGCGTCTGTGACTTACGGTTCAAGAGTTATTCACAGAAACATGGTTCGGAACTTTGCTGCCAGCCGCGAAAGCGAAGAGTAACCAAGATCGAGCGTCTAGGATTTACTTGTCAATAGCTCGCCTGGGAAACATCCGAGAAGTCAAAGACAGTGCTTCTATACTAATTGCCAGGCGCTGAGACGAATGCCGCCAAGATCGAGCGTCTATGACTTACGGTTCAAGAATTAGCCTCAGAAACAGTGGTTCTGAACATGCTGCCAATAGCTCGCCTGGGAAACATCCAGAGAAGTCCAAGATAGTGTTTTTTTTAGACTGGCTGCCACGAGCTGAAACGAATGCAGCCAAGAGCGAGCGTCTGTGACTTACGGTTCAAGAGTTATTCACAGAAACATGGTTCTGAACTTTGCTGCCAGCCGCGAAAGCGAAAATAACCAAGATCGAGCGTCTAGGATTTACTTGTCAATAGCTCGCCTGGGAAACATCCAGTGAAGTCAAAGACAGTGCTTCTATACTAATTGCCAGGCGCTGAGACGAATGCCGCCAAGATCGAGAGTCTATGACTTACGGTTCAAGAATTAGCCTCAGAAACAGTGGGAAACAGTGCTTCTATACTAATTGCCAGGCGCTGAGACGAATGCCGCCAAGATCGAGCGTCTATGACTTACGGTTCAAGAATTAGCCTCAGAAACAGTGGTTTTGAACCGGCTGCCAATAGCTCGCCTGGGAAACATCCAGAGAAGTCCAAGATAGTGTTTTTTTAGACTGGCTGCCACGAGCTGAAACGAATGCAGCCAAGAGCGAGCGTCTGTGACTTACGGTTCAAGAGTTATTCACAGAAACATGGTTCTGAACTTTGCTGCCAGCCGCGAAAGCGAAAGTAACCAAGATCGAGCGTCTAGGATTTACTTGTCAATAGCTCGCCTGGAAAACATCCAGAGAAGTCAAAGACAGTGCTTCTATACTAATTGCCAGGCGCTGAGACGAATGCCGCCAAGATCGAGCGTCTATGACTTACGGTTCAAGAATTAGCCTCAGAAACAGTGGGAAACAGTGCTTCTATACTAATTGCCAGGCGCTGAGACGAATGCCGCCAAGATCGAGCGTCTATGACTTACGGTTCAAGAATTAGCCTCAGAAACAGTGGTTCTGAACATGCTGCCAATAGCTCGCCTGGGAAACATCCAGAGAAGTCCAAGATAGTGTTTTTTTAGACTGGCTGCCACGAGCTGAAACGAATGCAGCCAAGAGCGAGCGTCTGTGACTTACGGTTCAAGAGTTATTCACAGAAACATGGTTCTGAACTTTGCTGCCAGCCGCGAAAGCGAAAGTAACCAAGATCGAGCGTCTAGGATTTACTTGTGAATAGCTCGCCTGGGAAACTTTCAGATAAGTCAAAAACAGTGCTTCTATACTAATTGCCAGGCGCTGAGACGAATGCCGCCAAGATCGAGCGTCTATGACTTACGGTTCAAGAATTAGCCTCAGAAACAGTGGGAAACAGTGCTTCTATACTAATTGCCAGGCGCTGAGACGAATGCCGCCAAGATCGAGCGTCTATGACTTACGGTTCAAGAATTAGCCTCAGAAACAGTGGTTCTGAACATGCTGCCAATAGCTCGCCTGGGAAACATCCAGAGAAGTCCAAGATAGTGTTTTTTTAGACTGGCTGCCACGAGCTGAAACGAATGCAGCCAAGAGCGAGCGTCTGTGACTTACGGTTCAAGAGTTATTCACAGGAAACATGGTTCTGAACTTTGCTGCCAGCCGCGAAAGCGAAAGTAACCAAGATCGAGCGTCTAGGATTTACTTGTGAATAGCTCGCCTGGGAAACTTTCAGATAAGTCAAAAACAGTGCTTCTATACTAATTGCCAGGCGCTGAGACGAATGCCGCCAAGATCAAGCGTCTAAGACTTACGGTTCAAGAATTAGCCTCAGAAACAGTGGGAAACAGTGCTTCTATACTAATTGCCAGGCGCTGAGACGAATGCCGCCAAGATCGAGCGTCTATGACTTACGGTTCAAGAATTAGCCTCAGAAACAGTGGTTCTGAACATGCTGCCAATAGCTCGCCTGGGAAACATCCAGAGAAGTCCAAGATAGTGTTTTTAGACTGGCTGCCACGAGCTGAAACGAATGCAGCCAAGAGCGAGCGTCTGTCACTTACGGTTCAAGAGTTATTCACAGAAACATGGTTCTGAACTTTGCTGCCAGCCGCGAAAGCGAAAATAACCAAGATCGAGCGTCTAGGATTTACTTGTCAATAGCTCGCCTGGGAAACATCCAGAGAAGTCAAAGACAGTGCTTCTATACTAATTGCCAGGCGCTGAGACGAATGCCGCCAAGATCGAGCGTCTATGACTTACGGTTCAAGAATTAGCCTCAGAAACAGTGGGAAACAGTGCTTCTATACTAATTGCCAGGCGCTGAGACGAATGCCGCCAAGATCGAGCGTCTATGACTTACGGTTCAAGAATTAGCCTCAGAAACAGTGGTTCTGAACATGCTGCCAATAGCTCGCCTGGGAAACATCCAGAGAAGTCAAAGACAGTGCTTCTATACTAATTGCCAGGCGCTGAGACGAATGCCGCCAAGATCTACGTCTATGACTTACGGTTCAAGAATTAGCCTCAGAAACAGTGGGAACAGTGCTTCTATACTAATTGCCAGGCGCTGAGACGAATGCCGCCAAGATCTAGCGTCTATGACTTACGGTTCAAGAATTAGCCTCAGAAACAGTGGTTCTGAACATGCTGCCAATAGCTCGCCTGGGAAACATCCAGAGAAGTCCAAGATTGTGTTTTTTAGACTGGCTGCCACGAGCTGAAACGAATGCAGCCAAGAGCGAGCGTCTGTGACTTACGGTGCAAGAGTTATTCACAGAAACATGGTTCTGAACTTTGCTGCCAGCCGCGAAAGCGAAAATAACCAAGATCGAGCGTCTAGGATTTACTTGTCAATAGCTCGCCTGGGAAACATCCAGAGAAGTCAAAGACAGTGCTTCTATACTAATTGCCAGGCGCTGAGACGAATGCCGCCAAGATCGAGCGTCTAAGACTTACGGTTCAAGAATTAGCCTCAGAAACAGTGGGAAACAGTGCTTCGATACTAATTGCCAGGCGCTGAGACGAATGCCGCCAAGATCGAGCGTCTATGACTTACGGTTCAAGAATTAGCCTCAGAAACAGTGGGAAACAGTGCTTCTATACTAATTGCCAGGCGCTGAGACGAATGCCGCCAAGATCGAGCGTCTATGACTTACGGTTCAAGAATTAGCCTCAGAAACAGTGGTTCTGAACATGCTGCCAATAGCTCGCCTGGGAAACATCCAGAGAAGTCCAAGATAGTGTTTTTTTAGACTGGCTGCCACGAGCTGAAACGAATGCAGCAAGAGCGAGCGTCTGTGACTTACGGTTCAAGAGTTATTCACAGAAACATGGTTCTGAACTTTGCTGCCAGCCGCGAAAGCGAAAGTAACCAAGATCGAGCGTCTAGGATTTACTTGTGAATAGCTCGCCTGGGAAACTTTCAGATAAGTCAAAGACAGTGCATCTATACTAATTGCCAGGCGCTGAGACGAATGCCGCCAAGATCAAGCGTCTAAGACTTACGGTTCAAGAATTAGCCTCAGAAACAGTGGGAAACAGTGCTTCTATACTAATTGCCAGGCGCTGAGACGAATGCCGCCAAGATCGAGCGTCTATGACTTACGGTTCAAGAATTAGCCTCAGAAACAGTGGTTTTGAACCGGCTGCCAATAGCTCGCCTGGGAAACATCCAGAGAAGTCCAAGATAGTGTTTTTTTAGACTGGCTGCCACGAGCTGAAACGATGCAGCCCAGAGCGAGAGTCTGTGACTTACGGTTCAAGAGTTATTCACAGAAACATGGTTCTGAACTTTGCTGCCAGCCGCGAAAGCGAAAGTAACCAAGATCGAGCGTCTAGGATTTACTTGTGAATAGCTCGCCTGGGAAACATCCAGAGAAGTCAAAGACAGTGCTTCTATACTAATTGCCAGGCGCTGAGACGAATGCCGCCAAGATCAAGCGTCTAAGACTTACGGTTCAAGAATTAGCCTCAGAAACAGTGGTTCTGAACATGCTGCTAATAGCTCGCCTGGGAAGCATCCAGAGAAGTCCAATATAGTGTTTTTTAGACTGGCTGCCACGAGCTGAAACGAATGCAACCAAGAGCGAGCGTCTGTGACTTACGATTCAAGAGTTATTCACAGAAACATGGTTCTGAACTTTGCTGCCAGCCGCGAAAGCGAAAGTAACCAAGATCGAGCGTCTAGGATTTACTTGTGAATAGCTCGCCTGGGAAACATCCAGAGAAGTCAAAGACAGTGCTTCTATACTAATTGCCAGGCGCTGAGACGAATGCCGCCAAGATCAAGCGTCTAAGACTTACGGTTCAAGAATTAGCCTCAGAAACAGTGGGAAACAGTGCTTCTATACTAATTGCCAGGCGCTGAGACGAATGCCGCCAAGATCGAGCGTCTATGACTTACGGTTCAAGAATTAGCCTCAGAAACAGTGGTTCAAAACATGCTGCCAATAGCTCGCCTGGGAAACATCCAGAGAAGTCCAAGATAGTGTTTTTTAGACTGGCTGCCACGAGCTGAAACGAATGCAGCCAAGAGCGAGCGTCTGTGACTTACGGTTCAAGAGTATTCACAGAAACATGGTTCGGAACTTTGCTGCCAGCCGCGAAAGCGAAAATAACCAAGATCGAGCGTCTAGGATTTACTTGTCAATAGCTCGCCTGGGAAACATCCAGAGAAGTCAAAGACAGTGCTTCTATACTAATTGCCAGGCGCTGAGACGAATGCCGCCAAGATCAAGCGTCTAAGACTTACGGTTCAAGAATTAGCCTCAGAAACAGTGGTTCTGAACATGCTGCCAATAGCTCGCCTGGGAAACATCCAGAGAAGTCCAAGATAGTGTTTTTTTTAGACTGGCTGCCACGAGCTGAAACGAATGCAGCCCAGAGCGAGCGTCTGTGACTTACGGTTCAAGAGTTATTCACAGAAACATGGTTCTGAACTTTGCTGCCAGCCGCGAAAGCGAAAGTAACCAAGATCGAGCGTCTAGGATTTACTTGTGAATAGCTCGCCTGGGAAACATCCAGAGAAGTCAAAGACAGTGCTTCTATTCTAATTGCCAGGCGCTGAGACGAATGCCGCCAAGATCAAGCGTCTAAGACTTACGGTTCAAGAATTAGCCTCAGAAACAGTGGTTCTGAACATGCTGCTAATAGCTCGGCTGGGAAGCATCCAGAGAAGTCCAATATAGTGTTTTTTAGACTGGCTGCCACGAGCTGAAACGAATGCAGCCAAGAGCGAGCGTCTGTGACTTACGTGTTCAAAAGTTATTCACTTAAACATGGTTCTGAACTTTGCTGCCAGCCGCGAAAGCGAAAGCAACCAAGATCGAGCGTCTAGGATTTACTTGTGAATAGCTCGCCTGGAAAACATCCAGAGAAGTCAAAGACAGTGCAGCTATACTAATTGCCAGGCGCTGAGACGAATGCCGCCAAGATCAAGCGTCTAAGACTTACGGTTCAAGAATTAGCCTCAGAAACAGTGGGAAACAGTGCTTCTATACTAATTGCCAGGCGCTGAGACGAATGCCGCCAAGATCGAGCGTCTATGACTTACGGTTCAAGAATTAGCCTCAGAAACAGTGGGAAACAGTGCTTCTATACTAATTGCCAGGCGCTGAGACGAATGCCGCCAAGATCGAGCGTCTATGACTTACGGTTCAAGAATTAGCCTCAGAAACAGTGGTTCAAAACATGCTGCCAATAGCTCGCCTGGGAAACATCCAGAGAAGTCCAAGATAGTGTTTTTTAGACTGGCTGCCACGAGCTGAAACGAATGCAGCCAAGAGCGAGCGTCTGTGACTTACGGTTCAAGAGTTATTCACAGAAACATGGTTCGGAACTTTGCTGCCAGCCGCGAAAGCGAAAATAACCAAGATCGAGCGTCTAGGATTTACTTGTGAATAGCTCGCCTGGAAAACATCCAGAGAAGTCAAAGACAGTGCAGCTATACTAATTGCCAGGCGCTGAGACGAATGCCGCCAAGATCAAGCGTCTAAGACTTACGGTTCAAGAATTAGCCTCAGAAACAGTGGGAAACAGTGCTTCTATACTAATTGCCAGGCGCTGAGACGAATGCCGCAAAGATCGAGCGTCTATGACTTACGGTTCAAGAATTAGCCTCAGAAACAGTGGGAAACAGTGCTTCTATACTAATTTCCAGGTGCTGAGACGAATGCCGCCAAGATCGAGCGTCTATGACTTACGGTTCAAGAATTAGCCTCAGAAACAGTGGTTCTAAACATGCTGCCACTAGCTCGCCTGGGAAACATCCAGAGAAGTCCAAGATAGTGTTTTTTAGACTGACTGCCACGAGCTGAAACGAATGCAGCCAAGAGCGAGCGTCTGTCACTTACGGTTCAAGAGTTATTCACAGAAACATGGTTCTGAACTTTGCTGCCAGCCGCGAAAGCGAAAATAACCAAGATCGAGCGTCTAGGATTTACTTGTCAATAGCTCGCCTGGGAAACATCCAGAGAAGTCAAAGATAGTGCTTCCATACTAATTGCCAGGCGCTGAGACGAATGCCGCCAAGATCAAGCGTCTAAGATTTACGGTTCAAGAATTAGCCTCAGAAACAGTGGGAAACAGTGCTTCTATACTAATTGCCAGGCTCTGAGACGAATGCCGCCAAGATCGAGCGTCTATGACTTACGGTTCAAGAATTAGCCTCAGAAACAGTGGTTTTGAACATGCTGCCAATAGCTCGCCGGGGAAACATCCAGAGAAGTCCAAGATAGTGTTTTTTAGACTGGCTGCCACGAGCTGAAACGAATGCAGCCAAGAGCGAGCGTCTGTGACTTACGGTTCAAAAGTTATTCACTTAAACATGGTTCTGAACTTTGCTGCCAGCCGCGAAAGCGAAAGCAACCAAGATCGAGCGTCTAGGATTTACTTGTGAATAGCTCGCCTGGAAAACATCCAGAGAAGTCAAAGACAGTGCAGCTATACTAATTGCCAGGCGCTGAGACGAATGCCGCCAAGATCAAGCGTCTAAGACTTACGGTTCAAGAATTAGCCTCAGAAACAGTGGGAAACAGTGCTTCTATACTAATTGCCAGGCGCTGAGACGAATGCCGCCAAGATCGAGCGTCTATGACTTACGGTTCAAGAATTAGCCTCAGAAACAGTGGGAAACAGTGCTTCTATACTAATTGCCAGGCGCTGAGACGAATGCCGCCAAGATCGAGCGTCTATGACTTACGGTTCAAGAATTAGCCTCAGAAACAGTGGTTCTGAACATGCTGCCAATAGCTCGCCTGGGAAACATCCAGAGAAGTCCAAGATAGTGTTTTTTTAGACTGGCTGCCACGAGCTGAAACGCATGCAGCCAAGAGCGAGCGTCTGTGACTTACGGTTCAAGAGTTATTCACAGAAACATGGTTCTGAACTTTGCTGCCAGCCGCGAAAGCGAAAGTAACCAAGATCGAGCGTCTAGGATTTACTTGTGAATAGCTCGCCTGGGAAACTTTCAGATAAGTCAAAGACAGTGCTTCTATACTAATTGCCAGGCGCTGAGACGAATGCCGCCAAGATCAAGCGTCTAAGACTTACGGTTCAAGAATTAGCCTCAGAAACAGTGGTTCAAAACATGCTGCCAATAGCTCGCCTGGGAAACATCCAGAGAAGTCCAAGATAGTGTTTTTTAGACTGCCTGCCACGAGCTGAAACGAATGCAGCCAAGAGCGAGCGTCTGTGACTTACGGTTCAAGAGTTATTCACAGAAACATGGTTCGGAACTTTGCTGCCAGCCGCGAAAGCGAAAGTAACCAAGATCGAGCGTCTAGGATTTACTTGTCAATAGCTCGCCTGGGAAACATCCAGAGAAGTCAAAGACAGTGCTTCTATACTAATTGCCAGGCGCTGAGACGAATGCCGCCAAGATCGAGCGTCTATGACTTACGGTTCAAGAATTAGCCTCAGAAACAGTGGTTCTGAACATGCTGCCAATAGCTCGCCTGGGAAACATCCAGAGAAGTCCAAGATAGTGTTTTTTTAGACTGGCTGCCACGAGCTGAAACGAATGCAGCCAAGAGCGAGCGTCTGTGACTTACGGTTCAAGAGTTATTCACAGAAACATGGTTCTGAACTTTGCTGCCAGCCGCGAAAGCGAAAATAACCAAGATCGAGCGTCTAGGATTTACTTGTCAATAGCTCGCCTGGGAAACATCCAGTGAAGTCAAAGACAGTGCTTCTATACTAATTGCCAGGCGCTGAGACGAATGCCGCCAAGATCGAGAGTCTATGACTTACGGTTCAAGAATTAGCCTCAGAAACAGTGGGAAACAGTGCTTCTATACTAATTGCCAGGCGCTGAGACGAATGCCGCCAAGATCGAGCGTCTATGACTTACGGTTCAAGAATTAGCCTCAGAAACAGTGGTTTTGAACCGGCTGCCAATAGCTCGCCTGGGAAACATCCAGAGGAAGTCCAAGATAGTGTTTTTTTAGACTGGCTGCCACGAGCTGAAACGAATGCAGCCAAGAGCGAGCGTCTGTGACTTACGGTTCAAGAGTTATTCACAGAAACATGGTTCTGAACTTTGCTGCCAGCCGCGAAAGCGAAAGTAACCAAGATCGAGCGTCTAGGATTTACTTGTCAATAGCTCGCCTGGAAAACATCCAGAGAAGTCAAAGACAGTGCTTCTATACTAATTGCCAGGCGCTGAGACGAATGCCGCCAAGATCGAGCGTCTATGACTTACGGTTCAAGAATTAGCCTCAGAAACAGTGGGAAACAGTGCTTCTATACTAATTGCCAGGCGCTGAGACGAATGCCGCCAAGATCGAGCGTCTATGACTTACGGTTCAAGAATTAGCCTCAGAAACAGTGGTTCTGAACATGCTGCCAATAGCTCGCCTGGGAAACATCCAGTGAAGTCCAAGATAGTGTTTTTTTAGACTGGCTGCCACGAGCTGAAACGAATGCAGCCAAGAGCGAGCGTCTGTGACTTACGGTTCAAGAGTTATTCACAGAAACATGGTTCTGAACTTTGCTGCCAGCCGCGAAAGCGAAAGTAACCAAGATCGAGCGTCTAGGATTTACTTGTGAATAGCTCGCCTGGGAACTTTCAGATAAGTCAAAAACAGTGCTTCTATACTAATTGCCAGGCGCTGAGACGAATGCCGCCAAGATCGAGCGTCTATGACTTACGGTTCAAGAATTAGCCTCAGAAACAGTGGGAAACAGTGCTTCTATACTAATTGCCAGGCGCTGAGACGAATGCCGCCAAGATCGAGCGTCTATGACTTACGGTTCAAGAATTAGCCTCAGAAACAGTGGTTCTGAACATGCTGCCAATAGCTCGCCTGGGAAACATCCAGAGAAGTCCAAGATAGTGTTTTTTTAGACTGGCTGCCACGAGCTGAAACGAATGCAGCCAAGAGCGAGCGTCTGTGACTTACGGTTCAAGAGTTATTCACAGAAACATGGTTCTGAACTTTGCTGCCAGCCGCGAAAGCGAAAGTAACCAAGATCGAGCGTCTAGGATTTACTTGTGAATAGCTCGCCTGGGAAACTTTCAGATAAGTCAAAAACAGTGCTTCTATACTAATTGCCAGGCGCTGAGACGAATGCCGCCAAGATCAAGCGTCTAAGACTTACGGTTCAAGAATTAGCCTCAGAAACAGTGGGAAACAGTGCTTCTATACTAATTGCCAGGCGCTGAGACGAATGCCGCCAAGATCGAGCGTCTATGACTTACGGTTCAAGAATTAGCCTCAGAAACAGTGGTTCTGAACATGCTGCCAATAGCTCGCCTGGGAAACATCCAGAGAAGTCCAAGATAGTGTTTTTTAGACTGGCTGCCACGAGCTGAAACGAATGCAGCCAAGAGCGAGCGTCTGTCACTTACGGTTCAAGAGTTATTCACAGAAACATGGTTCTGAACTTTGCTGCCAGCCGCGAAAGCGAAAATAACCAAGATCGAGCGTCTAGGATTTACTTGTCAATAGCTCGCCTGGGAAACATCCAGAGAAGTCAAAGACAGTGCTTCTATACTAATTGCCAGGCGCTGAGACGAATGCCGCCAAGATCGAGCGTCTATGACTTACGGTTCAAGAATTAGCCTCAGAAACAGTGGGAAACAGTGCTTCTATACTAATTGCCAGGCGCTGAGACGAATGCCGCCAAGATCGAGCGTCTATGACTTACGGTTCAAGAATTAGCCTCAGAAACAGTGGTTCTGAACATGCTGCCAATAGCTCGCCTGGGAAACATCCAGAGAAGTCAAAGACAGTGCTTCTATATAATTGCCAGGCGCTGAGACGAATGCCGCCAAGATCTAGCGTCTATGACTTACGGTTCAAGAATTAGCCTCAGAAACAGTGGGAAACAGTGCTTCTATACTAATTGCCAGGCGCTGAGACGAATGCCGCCAAGATCTAGCGTCTATGACTTACGGTTCAAGAATTAGCCTCAGAAACAGTGGTTCTGAACATGCTGCCAATAGCTCGCCTGGGAAACATCCAGAGAAGTCCAAGATTGTGTTTTTTAGACTGGCTGCCACGAGCTGAAACGAATGCAGCCAAGAGCCGAGCTTCTGTGACTTACGGTGCAAGAGTTATTCACAGAAACATGGTTCTGAACTTTGCTGCCAGCCGCGAAAGCGAAAATAACCAAGATCGAGCGTCTAGGATTTACTTGTCAATAGCTCGCCTGGGAAACATCCAGAGAAGTCAAAGACAGTGCTTCTATACTAATTGCCAGGCGCTGAGACGAATGCCGCCAAGATCGAGCGTCTAAGACTTACGGTTCAAGAATTAGCCTCAGAAACAGTGGGAAACAGTGCTTCGATACTAATTGCCAGGCGCTGAGACGAATGCCGCCAAGATCGAGCGTCTATGACTTACGGTTCAAGAATTAGCCTCAGAAACAGTGGGAAACAGTGCTTCTATACTAATTGCCAGGCGCTGAGACGAATGCCGCCAAGATCGAGCGTCTATGACTTACGGTTCAAGAATTAGCCTCAGAAACAGTGGTTCTGAACATGCTGCCAATAGCTCGCCTGGGAAACATCCAGAGAAGTCCAAGATAGTGTTTTTTTAGACTGGCTGCCACGAGCTGAAACGAATGCAGCCCAAGAGCGAGCGTCTGTGACTTACGGTTCAAGAGTTATTCACAGAAACATGGTTCTGAACTTTGCTGCCAGCCGCGAAAGCGAAAGTAACCAAGATCGAGCGTCTAGGATTTACTTGTGAATAGCTCGCCTGGGAAACTTTCAGATAAGTCAAAGACAGTGCATCTATACTAATTGCCAGGCGCTGAGACGAATGCCGCCAAGATCAAGCGTCTAAGACTTACGGTTCAAGAATTAGCCTCAGAAACAGTGGGAAACAGTGCTTCTATACTAATTGCCAGGCGCTGAGACGAATGCCGCCAAGATCGAGCGTCTATGACTTACGGTTCAAGAATTAGCCTCAGAAACAGTGGTTCTGAACATGCTGCCAATAGCTCGCCTGGGAAACATCCAGAGAAGTCCAAGATAGTGTTTTTTAGACTGGCTGCCACGAGCTGAAACGAATGCAGCCAAGAGCGAGCGTCTGTGACTTACGGTTCAAGAGTTATTCACAGAAACATCGTTCTGAACTTTGCTGCCAGCCGCGAAAGCGAAAGTAACCAAGATCGAGCGTCTAGGATTTACTTGTGAATAGCTCGCCTGGGAAACTTTCAGATAAGTCAAAGACAGTGCTTCTATACTAATTGCCAGGCGCTGAGACGAATGCCGCCAAGATCAAGCGTCTAAGACTTACGGTTCAAGAATTAGCCTCAGAAACAGTGGGAAACAGTGCTTCTATACTAATTGCCAGGCGCTGAGACGAATGCCGCCAAGATCGAGCGTCTATGACTTACGGTTCAAGAATTAGCCTCAGAAACAGTGGTTCTGAACATGCTGCCAATAGCTCGCCTGGGAAACATCCAGAGAAGTCCAAGATAGTGTTTTTTAGACTGGCTGCCACGAGCTGAAACGAATGCAGCCAAGAGCGAGCGTCTGTCACTTACGGTTCAAGAGTTATTCACAGAAACATGGTTCTGAACTTTGCTGCCAGCCGCGAAAGCGAAAATAACCAAGATCGAGCGTCTAGGATTTACTTGTCAATAGCTCGCCTGGGAAACATCCAGAGAAGTAAAAGACAGTGCTTCTATACTAATTGCCAGGCGCTGAGACGAA
The DNA here is from genome assembly GCF_050947455.1 of Rhinoderma darwinii. Taxonomy (NCBI): domain Eukaryota; kingdom Metazoa; phylum Chordata; class Amphibia; order Anura; family Rhinodermatidae; genus Rhinoderma; species Rhinoderma darwinii. The sequence continues at coordinate 14,312 of NW_027462173.1, forward strand.
TGCCGCCAAGATCGAGCGTCTATGACTTACGGTTCAAGAATTAGCCTCAGAAACAGTGGGAAACAGTGCTTCTATACTAATTGCCAGGCGCTGAGACGAATGCCGCCAAGATCGAGCGTCTATGACTTACGGTTCAAGAATTAGCCTCAGAAACAGTGGTTCTGAACATGCTGCCAATAGCTCGCCTGGGAAACATCCAGAGAAGTCCAAGATAGTGTTTTTTTAGACTGGCTGCCACGAGCTGAAACGAATGCAGCCAAGAGCGAGCGTCTGTGACTTACGGTTCAAGAGTTATTCACAGAAACATGGTTCTGAACTTTGCTGCCAGCCGCGAAAGCGAAAGTAACCAAGATCGAGCGTCTAGGATTTACTTGTCAATAGCTCGCCTGGGAAACATCCAGAGAAGTCAAAGACAGTGCTTCTATACTAATTGCCAGGCGCTGAGACGAATGCCGCCAAGATCGAGCGTCTATGACTTACGGTTCAAGAATTAGCCTCAGAAACAGTGGGAAACAGTGCTTCTATACTAATTGCCAGGCGCTGAGACGAATGCCGCCAAGATCGAGCGTCTATGACTTACGGTTCAAGAATTAGCCTCAGAACCAGTGGTTCTGAACATGCTGCCAATAGATCGCCTGGGAAACATCCAGAGAAGTCCAAGATAATGTTTTTTAGACTGGCTGCCACGAGCTGAAACGAATGCAGCCAAGAGCGAGCGTCTGTGACTTACGGTTCAAGAGTTATTCACAGAAACATGGTTCTGAACTTTGCTGCCAGCCGCGAAAGCGAAAGCAACCAAGATCGAGCGTCTAGGATTTACTTGTGAATAGCTCGCCTGGAAAACATCCAGAGAAGTCAAAGACAGTGCAGCTATACTAATTGCCAGGCGCTGAGACGAATGCCGCCAAGATCAAGCGTCTAAGACTTACGGTTCAAGAATTAGCCTCAGAAACAGTGGGAAACAGTGCTTCTATACTAATTGCCAGGCGCTGAGACGAATGCCGCCAAGATCGAGCGTCTATGACTTACGGTTCAAGAATTAGCCTCAGAAACAGTGGTTCTGAACATGCTGCTAATAGCTCGCCTGGGAAACATCCAGAGAAGTCCAATATAGTGTTTTTTAGACTGGCTGCCACGAGCTGAAACGAATGCAACCAAGAGCGAGCGTCTGTGACTTACGATTCAAGAGTTATTCACAGAAACATGGTTCTGAACTTTGCTGCCAGCCGCGAAAGCGAAAGTAACCAAGATCGAGCGTCTAGGATTTACTTGTGAATAGCTCGCCTGGGAAACATCCAGAGAAGTCAAAGACAGTGCTTCTATACTAATTGCCAGGCGCTGAGACGAATGCCGCCAAGATCAAGCGTCTAAGACTTACGGTTCAAGAATTAGCCTCAGAAACAGTGGGAAACAGTGCTTCTATACTAATTGCCAGGCGCTGAGACGAATGCCGCCAAGATCGAGCGTCTATGACTTACGGTTCAAGAATTAGCCTCAGAAACAGTGGTTCAAAACATGCTGCCAATAGCTCGCCTGGGAAACATCCAGAGAAGTCCAAGATAGTGTTTTTTAGACTGGCTGCCACGAGCTGAAACGAATGCAGCCAAGAGCGAGCGTCTGTGACTTACGGTTCAAGAGTTATTCACAGAAACATGGTTCGGAACTTTGCTGCCAGCCGCGAAAGCGAAAATAACCAAGATCGAGCGTCTAGGATTTACTTGTCAATAGCTCGCCTGGGAAACATCCAGAGAAGTCAAAGACAGTGCTTCTATACTAATTGCCAGGTGCTGAGACGAATGCCGCCAAGATCGAGCGTCTATGACTTACGGTTCAAGAATTAGCCTCAGAAACAGTGGTTCTGAACATGCTGCCAATAGCTCGCCTGGGAAACATCCAGAGAAGTCCAAGATAGTGTTTTTTTTAGACTGGCTGCCACGAGCTGAAACGAATGCAGCCAAGAGCGAGCGTCTGTGACTTACGGTTCAAAAGTTATTCACATAAACATGGTTCTGAACTTTGCTGCCAGCCGCGAAAGCGAAAGCAACCAAGATCGAGCGTCTAGGATTTACTTGTGAATAGCTCGCCTGGAAAACATCCAGAGAAGTCAAAGACAGTGCAGCTATACTAATTGCCAGGCGCTGAGACGAATGCCGCCAAGATCAAGCGTCTAAGACTTACGGTTCAAGAATTAGCCTCAGAAACAGTGGGAAACAGTGCTTCTATACTAATTGCCAGGCGCTGAGACGAATGCCGCAAAGATCGAGCGTCTATGACTTACGGTTCAAGAATTAGCCTCAGAAACAGTGGGAAACAGTGCTTCTATACTAATTTCCAGGTGCTGAGACGAATGCCGCCAAGATCGAGCGTCTATGACTTACGGTTCAAGAATTAGCCTCAGAAACAGTGGGAAACAGTGCTTCTATACTAATTGCCAGGCGCTGAGACGAATGCCGCAAAGATCGAGCGTCTATGACTTACGGTTCAAGAATTAGCCTCAGAAACAGTGGGAAACAGTGCTTCTATACTAATTTCCAGGTGCTGAGACGAATGCCGCCAAGATCGAGCGTCTATGACTTACGGTTCAAGAATTAGCCTCAGAAACAGTGGTTCTAAACATGCTGCCAATAGCTCGCCTGGGAAACATCCAGAGAAGTCCAAGATAGTGTTTTTTAGACTGACTGCCACGAGCTGAAACGAATGCAGCCAAGAGCGAGCGTCTGTCACTTACGGTTCAAGAGTTATTCACAGAAACATGGTTCTGAACTTTGCTGCCAGCCGCGAAAGCGAAAATAACCAAGATCGAGCGTCTAGGATTTACTTGTCAATAGCTCGCCTGGGAAACATCCAGAGAAGTCAAAGATAGTGCTTCCATACTAATTGCCAGGCGCTGAGACGAATGCCGCCAAGATCAAGCGTCTAAGATTTACGGTTCAAGAATTAGCCTCAGAAACAGTGGGAAACAGTGCTTCTATACTAATTGCCAGGCTCTGAGACGAATGCCGCCAAGATCGAGCGTCTATGACTTACGGTTCAAGAATTAGCCTCAGAAACAGTGGTTTTGAACATGCTGCCAATAGCTCGCCGGGGAAACATCCAGAGAAGTCCAAGATAGTGTTTTTTAGACTGGCTGCCACGAGCTGAAACGAATGCAGCCAAGAGCGAGCGTCTGTGACTTACGGTTCAAAAGTTATTCACATAAACATGGTTCTGAACTTTGCTGCCAGCCGCGAAAGCGAAAGTAACCAAGATCGAGCGTCTAGGATTTACTTGTGAATAGCTCGCCTGGGAAACTTTCAGATAAGTCAAAGACAGTGCTTCTATACTAATTGCCAGGCGCTGAGACGAATGCCGCCAAGATCAAGCGTCTAAGACTTACGGTTCAAGAATTAGCCTCAGAAACAGTGGGAAACAGTGCTTCTATACTAATTGCCAGGCGCTGAGACGAATGCCGCCAAGATCGAGCGTCTATGACTTACGGTTCAAGAATTAGCCTCAGAAACAGTGGTTTTGAACATGCTGCCAATAGCTCGCCTGGGAAACATACAGAAAAGTCCAAGATAGTGTTTTTTTTAGACTGGCTGCCACGAGCTGAAACGAATGCAGCCAAGAGCGAGCGTCTATGACTTACGGTTCAAGAGTTATTCACAGAAACATGGTTCTGAACTTTGCTGCCAGCCGCGAAAGCGAAAGTAACCAAGATCGAGCGTCTAGGATTTACTTGTGAATAGCTCGCCTGGGAAACATCCAGAGAAGTCAAAGACAGTGCTTCTATACTAATTGCCAGGCGCTGAGACGAATGCCGCCAAGATCAAGCGTCTAAGACTTACGGTTCAAGAATTAGCCTCAGAAACAGTGGTTCAAAACATGCTGCCAATAGCTCGCCTGGGAAACATCCAGAGAAGTCCAAGATAGTGTTTTTTAGACTGCCTGCCACGAGCTGAAACGAATGCAGCCAAGAGCGAGCGTCTGTGACTTACGGTTCAAGAGTTATTCACAGAAACATGGTTCTGAACTTTGCTGCCAGCCGCGAAAGCGAAAGTAACCAAGATCGAGCGTCTAGGATTTACTTGTCAATAGCTCGCCTGGGAAACATCCAGAGAAGTCAAAGACAGTGCTTCTATACTAATTGCCAGGCGCTGAGACGAATGCCGCCAAGATCGAGCGTCTATGACTTACGGTTCAAGAATTAGCCTCAGAAACAGTGGTTCTGAACATGCTGCCAATAGCTCGCCTGGGAAACATCCAGAGAAGTCCAAGATAGTGTTTTTTTTAGACTGGCTGCCACGAGCTGAAACGAATGCAGCCAAGAGCGAGCGTCTGTGACTTACGGTTCAAGAGTTATTCACAGAAACATGGTTCTGAACTTTGCTGCCAGCCGCGAAAGCGAAAATAACCAAGATCGAGCGTCTAGGATTTACTTGTCAATAGCTCGCCTGGGAAACATCCAGTGAAGTCAAAGACAGTGCTTCTATACTAATTGCCAGGCGCTGAGACGAATGCCGCCAAGATCGAGAGTCTATGACTTACGGTTCAAGAATTAGCCTCAGAAACAGTGGGAAACAGTGCTTCTATACTAATTGCCAGGCGCTGAGACGAATGCCGCCAAGATCGAGCGTCTATGACTTACGGTTCAAGAATTAGCCTCAGAAACAGTGGTTTTGAACCGGCTGCCAATAGCTCGCCTGGGAAACATCCAGAGAAGTCCAAGATAGTGTTTTTTTAGACTGGCTGCCACGAGCTGAAACGAATGCAGGCAAGAGCGAGCGTCTGTGACTTACGGTTCAAGAGTTATTCACAGAAACATGGTTCTGAACTTTGCTGCCAGCCGCGAAAGCGAAAGTAACCAAGATCGAGCGTCTAGGATTTACTTGTGAATAGCTCGCCTGGGAAACTTTCAGATAAGTCAAAGACAGTGCTTCTATACTAATTGCCAGGCGCTGAGACGAATGCCGCCAAGATCAAGCGTCTAAGACTTACGGTTCAAGAATTAGCCTCAGAAACAGTGGGAAACAGTGCTTCTATACTAATTGCCAGGCGCTGAGACGAATGCCGCCAAGATCGAGCGTCTATGACTTACGGTTCTAGAATTAGCCTCAGAAACAGTGGTTCTGAACATGCTGCCAATAGCTCGCCTGGGAAACATCCAGAGAAGTCCAAGATAGTGTTTTTTTAGACTGGCTGCCACGAGCTGAAACGAATGCAGCCAAGAGCGAGCGTCTGTGACTTACGGTTCAAAAGTTATTCACATAAACATGGTTCTGAACTTTGCTGCCAGCCGCGAAAGCGAAAGCAACCAAGATCGAGCGTCTAGGATTTACTTGTGAATAGCTCGCCTGGAAAACATCCAGAGAAGTCAAAGACAGTGCAGCTATACTAATTGCCAGGCGCTGAGACGAATGCCGCCAAGATCAAGCGTCTAAGACTTACGGTTCAAGAATTAGCCTCAGAAACAGTGGGAAACAGTGCTTCTATACTAATTGCCAGGCGCTGAGACGAATGCCGCAAAGATCGAGCGTCTATGACTTACGGTTCAAGAATTAGCCTCAGAAACAGTGGGAAACAGTGCTTCTATACTAATTTCCAGGTGCTGAGACGAATGCCGCCAAGATCGAGCGTCTATGACTTACGGTTCAAGAATTAGCCTCAGAAACAGTGGTTCTAAACATGCTGCCAATAGCTCGCCTGGGAAACATCCAGAGAAGTCCAAGATAGTGTTTTTTAGACTGACTGCCACGAGCTGAAACGAATGCAGCCAAGAGCGAGCGTCTGTCACTTACGGTTCAAGAGTTATTCACAGAAACATGGTTCTGAACTTTGCTGCCAGCCGCGAAAGCGAAAATAACCAAGATCGAGCGTCTAGGATTTACTTGTGAATAGCTCGCCTGGGAAACTTTCAGATAAGTCAAAGACAGTGCTTCTATACTAATTGCCAGGCGCTGAGACGAATGCCGCCAAGATCAAGCGTCTAAGACTTACGGTTCAAGAATTAGCCTCAGAAACAGTGGGAAACAGTGCTTCTATACTAATTGCCAGGCGCTGAGACGAATGCCGCCAAGATCGAGCGTCTATGACTTACGGTTCAAGAATTAGCCTCAGAAACAGTGGTTTTGAACATGCTGCCAATAGCTCGCCTGGGAAACATACAGAAAAGTCCAAGATAGTGTTTTTTTTAGACTGGCTGCCACGAGCTGAAACGAATGCAGCCAAGAGCGAGCGTCTGTGACTTACGGTTCAAGAGTTATTCACAGAAACATGGTTCTGAACTTTGCTGCCAGCCGCGAAAGCGAAAGTAACCAAGATCGAGCGTCTAGGATTTACTTGTGAATAGCTCGCCTGGGAAACATCCAGAGAAGTCAAAGACAGTGCTTCTATACTAATTGCCAGGCGCTGAGACGAATGCCGCCAAGATCAAGCGTCTAAGACTTACGGTTCAAGAATTAGCCTCAGAAACAGTGGTTCAAAACATGCTGCCAATAGCTCGCCTGGGAAACATCCAGAGAAGTCCAAGATAGTGTTTTTTAGACTGCCTGCCACGAGCTGAAACGAATGCAGCCAAGAGCGAGCGTCTGTGACTTACGGTTCAAAAGTTATTCACATAAACATGGTTCTGAACTTTGCTGCCAGCCGCGAAAGCGAAAGCAACCAAGATCGAGCGTCTAGGATTTACTTGTGAATAGCTCGCCTGGAAAACATCCAGAGAAGTCAAAGACAGTGCAGCTATACTAATTGCCAGGCGCTGAGACGAATGCCGCCAAGATCAAGCGTCTAAGACTTACGGTTCAAGAATTAGCCTCAGAAACAGTGGGAAATAGTGCTTCTATACTAATTGCCAGGCGCTGAGACGAATGCCGCAAAGATCGAGCGTCTATGACTTACGGTTCAAGAATTAGCCTCAGAAACAGTGGGAAACAGTGCTTCTATACTAATTTCCAGGTGCTGAGACGAATGCCGCCAAGATCGAGCGTCTATGACTTACGGTTCAAGAATTAGCCTCAGAAACAGTGGTTCTAAACATGCTGCCAATAGCTCGCCTGGGAAACATCCAGAGAAGTCCAAGATAGTGTTTTTTAGACTGACTGCCACGAGCTGAAACGAATGCAGCCAAGAGCGAGCGTCTGTCACTTACGGTTCAAGAGTTATTCACAGAAACATGGTTCTGAACTTTGCTGCCAGCCGCGAAAGCGAAAATAACCAAGATCGAGCGTCTAGGATTTACTTGTCAATAGCTCGCCTGGGAAACATCCAGAGAAGTCAAAGATAGTGCTTCCATACTAATTGCCAGGCGCTGAGACGAATGCCGCCAAGATCAAGCGTCTAAGATTTACGGTTCAAGAATTAGCCTCAGAAACAGTGGGAAACAGTGCTTCTATACTAATTGCCAGGCTCTGAGACGAATGCCGCCAAGATCGAGCGTCTATGACTTACGGTTCAAGAATTAGCCTCAGAAACAGTGGTTTTGAACATGCTGCCAATAGCTCGCCGGGGAAACATCCAGAGAAGTCCAATATAGTGTTTTTTAGACTGGCTGCCACGAGCTGAAACGAATGCAGCCAAGAGCGAGCGTCTGTGACTTACGGTTCAAAAGTTATTCACATAAACATGGTTCTGAACTTTGCTGCCAGCCGCGAAAGCGAAAGTAACCAAGATCGAGCGTCTAGGATTTACTTGTGAATAGCTCGCCTGGGAAACTTTCAGATAAGTCAAAGACAGTGCTTCTATACTAATTGCCAGGCGCTGAGACGAATGCCGCCAAGATCAAGCGTCTAAGACTTACGGTTCAAGAATTAGCCTCAGAAACAGTGGGAAACAGTGCTTCTATACTAATTGCCAGGCGCTGAGACGAATGCCGCCAAGATCGAGCGTCTATGACTTACGGTTCAAGAATTAGCCTCAGAAACAGTGGTTTTGAACATGCTGCCAATAGCTCGCCTGGGAAACATACAGAAAAGTCCAAGATAGTGTTTTTTTTAGACTGGCTGCCACGAGCTGAAACGAATGCAGCCAAGAGCGAGCGTCTGTGACTTACGGTTCAAGAGTTATTCACAGAAACATGGTTCTGAACTTTGCTGCCAGCCGCGAAAGCGAAAGTAACCAAGATCGAGCGTCTAGGATTTACTTGTGAATAGCTCGCCTGGGAAACATCCAGAGAAGTCAAAGACAGTGCTTCTATACTAATTGCCAGGCGCTGAGACGAATGCCGCCAAGATCAAGCGTCTAAGACTTACGGTTCAAGAATTAGCCTCAGAAACAGTGGTTCAAAACATGCTGCCAATAGCTCGCCTGGGAAACATCCAGAGAAGTCCAAGATAGTGTTTTTTAGACTGCCTGCCACGAGCTGAAACGAATGCAGCCAAGAGCGAGCGTCTGTGACTTACGGTTCAAGAGTTATTCACAGAAACATGGTTCTGAACTTTGCTGCCAGCCGCGAAAGCGAAAATAACCAAGATCGAGCGTCTAGGATTTACTTGTCAATAGCTCGCCTGGGAAACATCCAGTGAAGTCAAAGACAGTGCTTCTATACTAATTGCCAGGCGCTGAGACGAATGCCGCCAAGATCGAGAGTCTATGACTTACGGTTCAAGAATTAGCCTCAGAAACAGTGGGAAACAGTGCTTCTATACTAATTGCCAGGCGCTGAGACGAATGCCGCCAAGATCGAGCGTCTATGACTTACGGTTCAAGAATTAGCCTCAGAAACAGTGGTTTTGAACCGGCTGCCAATAGCTCGCCTGGGAAACATCCAGAGAAGTCCAAGATAGTGTTTTTTTAGACTGGCTGCCACGAGCTGAAACGAATGCAGGCAAGAGCGAGCGTCTGTGACTTACGGTTCAAGAGTTATTCACAGAAACATGGTTCTGAACTTTGCTGCCAGCCGCGAAAGCGAAAATAACCAAGATCGAGCGTCTAGGATTTACTTGTCAATAGCTCGCCTGGGAAACATCCAGTGAAGTCAAAGACAGTGCTTCTATACTAATTGCCAGGCGCTGAGACGAATGCCGCCAAGATCGAGAGTCTATGACTTACGGTTCAAGAATTAGCCTCAGAAACAGTGGGAAACAGTGCTTCTATACTAATTGCCAGGCGCTGAGACGAATGCCGCCAAGATCGAGCGTCTATGACTTACGGTTCAAGAATTAGCCTCAGAAACAGTGGTTTTGAACCGGCTGCCAATAGCTCGCCTGGGAAACATCCAGAGAAGTCCAAGATAGTGTTTTTTTAGACTGGCTGCCACGAGCTGAAACGAATGCAGGCAAGAGCGAGCGTCTGTGACTTACGGTTCAAGAGTTATTCACAGAAACATGGTTCTGAACTTTGCTGCCAGCCGCGAAAGCGAAAGTAACCAAGATCGAGCGTCTAGGATTTACTTGTCAATAGCTCGCATGGGAAACATCCAGAGAAGTCAAAGACAGTGCTTCTATACTAATTGCCAGGCGCTGAGACGAATGCCGCCAAGATCGAGCGTCTATGACTTACGGTTCAAGAATTAGCCTCAGAAACAGTGGGAAACAGTGCTTCTATACTAATTGCCAGGCGCTGAGACGAATGCCGCCAAGATCGAGCGTCTATGACTTACGATTCAAGAATTAGCCTCAGAAACAGTGGTTCTGAACATGCTGCCAATAGCTCGCCTGGGAAACATCCAGAGAAGTCCAAGATAGTGTTTTTTTAGACTGGCTGCCACGAGCTGAAACGAATGCAGCCAAGAGCGAGCGTCTGTGACTTACGGTTCAAGAGTTATTCACAGAAACATGGTTCTGAACTTTGCTGCCAGCCGCGAAAGCGAAAGTAACCAAGATCGAGCGTCTAGGATTTACTTGTGAATAGCTCGCCTGGGAAACTTTCAGATAAGTCAAAGACAGTGCTTCTATACTAATTGCCAGGCGCTGAGACGAATGCCGCCAAGATCAAGCGTCTAAGACTTACGGTTCAAGAATTAGCCTCAGAAACAGTGGGAAACAGTGCTTCTATACTAATTGCCAGGCGCTGAGACGAATGCCGCCAAGATCGAGCGTCTATGACTTACGGTTCAAGAATTAGCCTCAGAAACAGTGGTTTTGAACATGCTGCCAATAGCTCGCCTGGGAAACATACAGAAAAGTCCAAGATAGTGTTTTTTTTAGACTGGCTGCCACGAGCTGAAACGAATGCAGCCAAGAGCGAGCGTCTGTGACTTACGGTTCAAGAGTTATTCACAGAAACATGGTTCTGAACTTTGCTGCCAGCCGCGAAAGCGAAAGTAACCAAGATCGAGCGTCTAGGATTTACTTGTGAATAGCTCGCCTGGGAAACATCCAGAGAAGTCAAAGACAGTGCTTCTATACTAATTGCCAGGCGCTGAGACGAATGCCGCCAAGATCAAGCGTCTAAGACTTACGGTTCAAGAATTAGCCTCAGAAACAGTGGTTCAAAACATGCTGCCAATAGCTCGCCTGGGAAACATCCAGAGAAGTCCAAGATAGTGTTTTTTAGACTGCCTGCCACGAGCTGAAACGAATGCAGCCAAGAGCGAGCGTCTGTGACTTACGGTTCAAGAGTTATTCACAGAAACATGGTTCGGAACTTTGCTGCCAGCCGCGAAAGCGAAAGTAACCAAGATCGAGCGTCTAGGATTTACTTGTCAATAGCTCGCCTGGGAAACATCCAGAGAAGTCAAAGACAGTGCTTCTATACTAATTGCCAGGCGCTGAGACGAATGCCGCCAAGATCGAGCGTCTATGACTTACGGTTCAAGAATTAGCCTCAGAAACAGTGGTTCTGAACATGCTGCCAATAGCTCGCCTGGGAAACATCCAGAGAAGTCCAAGATAGTGTTTTTTTTAGACTGGCTGCCACGAGCTGAAACGAATGCAGCCAAGAGCGAGCGTCTGTGACTTACGGTTCAAGAGTTATTCACAGAAACATGGTTCTGAACTTTGCTGCCAGCCGCGAAAGCGAAAATAACCAAGATCGAGCGTCTAGGATTTACTTGTCAATAGCTCGCCTGGGAAACATCCAGTGAAGTCAAAGACAGTGCTTCTATACTAATTGCCAGGCGCTGAGACGAATGCCGCCAAGATCGAGAGTCTATGACTTACGGTTCAAGAATTAGCCTCAGAAACAGTGGGAAACAGTGCTTCTATACTAATTGCCAGGCGCTGAGACGAATGCCGCCAAGATCGAGCGTCTATGACTTACGGTTCAAGAATTAGCCTCAGAAACAGTGGTTTTGAACCGGCTGCCAATAGCTCGCCTGGGAAACATCCAGAGAAGTCCAAGATAGTGTTTTTTTAGACTGGCTGCCACGAGCTGAAACGAATGCAGCCAAGAGCGAGCGTCTGTGACTTACGGTTCAAGAGTTATTCACAGAAACATGGTTCTGAACTTTGCTGCCAGCCGCGAAAGCGAAAGTAACCAAGATCGAGCGTCTAGGATTTACTTGTCAATAGCTCGCCTGGAAAACATCCAGAGAAGTCAAAGACAGTGCTTCTATACTAATTGCCAGGCGCTGAGACGAATGCCGCCAAGATCGAGCGTCTATGACTTACGGTTCAAGAATTAGCCTCAGAAACAGTGGGAAACAGTGCTTCTATACTAATTGCCAGGCGCTGAGACGAATGCCGCCAAGATCGAGCGTCTATGACTTACGGTTCAAGAATTAGCCTCAGAAACAGTGGTTCTGAACATGCTGCCAATATCTCGCCTGGGAAACATCCAGAGAAGTCCAAGATAGTGTTTTTTTAGACTGGCTGCCACGAGCTGAAACGAATGCAGCCAAGAGCGAGCGTCTGTGACTTACGGTTCAAGAGTTATTCACAGAAACATGGTTCTGAACTTTGCTGCCAGCCGCGAAAGCGAAAGTAACCAAGATCGAGCGTCTAGGATTTACTTGTGAATAGCTCGCCTGGGAAACTTTCAGATAAGTCAAAGACAGTGCTTCTATACTAATTGCCAGGCGCTGAGACGAATGCCGCCAAGATCAAGCGTCTAAGACTTACGGTTCAAGAATTAGCCTCAGAAACAGTGGGAAACAGTGCTTCTATACTAATTGCCAGGCGCTGAGACGAATGCCGCCAAGATCGAGCGTCTATGACTTACGGTTCAAGAATTAGCCTCAGAAACAGTGGTTCTGAACATGCTGCCAATAGCTCGCCTGGGAAACATCCAGAGAAGTCCAAGATAGTGTTTTTTAGACTGCCTGCCACGAGCTGAAACGAATGCAGCCAAGAGCGAGCGTCTGTGACTTACGGTTCAAGAGTTATTCACAGAAACATGGTTCGGAACTTTGCTGCCAGCCGCGAAAGCGAAAGTAACCAAGATCGAGCGTCTAGGATTTACTTGTCAATAGCTCGCCTGGGAAACATCCAGAGAAGTCAAAGACAGTGCTTCTATACTAATTGCCAGGCGCTGAGACGAATGCCGCCAAGATCGAGCGTCTATGACTTACGGTTCAAGAATTAGCCTCAGAAACAGTGGTTCTGAACATGCTGCCAATAGCTCGCCTGGGAAACATCCAGAGAAGTCCAAGATAGTGTTTTTTTTAGACTGGCTGCCACGAGCTGAAACGAATGCAGCCAAGAGCGAGCGTCTGTGACTTACGGTTCAAGAGTTATTCACAGAAACATGGTTCTGAACTTTGCTGCCAGCCGCGAAAGCGAAAATAACCAAGATCGAGCGTCTAGGATTTACTTGTCAATAGCTCGCCTGGGAAACATCCAGTGAAGTCAAAGACAGTGCTTCTATACTAATTGCCAGGCGCTGAGACGAATGCCGCCAAGATCGAGAGTCTATGACTTACGGTTCAAGAATTAGCCTCAGAAACAGTGGGAAACAGTGCTTCTATACTAATTGCCAGGCGCTGAGACGAATGCCGCCAAGATCGAGCGTCTATGACTTACGGTTCAAGAATTAGCCTCAGAAACAGTGGTTTTGAACCGGCTGCCAATAGCTCGCCTGGGAAACATCCAGAGAAGTCCAAGATAGTGTTTTTTTAGACTGGCTGCCACGAGCTGAAACGAATGCAGCCAAGAGCGAGCGTCTGTGACTTACGGTTCAAGAGTTATTCACAGAAACATGGTTCTGAACTTTGCTGCCAGCCGCGAAAGTGAAAGTAACCAAGATCGAGCGTCTAGGATTTACTTGTCAATAGCTCGCCTGGAAAACATCCAGAGAAGTCAAAGACAGTGCTTCTATACTAATTGCCAGGCGCTGAGACGAATGCCGCCAAGATCGAGCGTCTATGACTTACGGTTCAAGAATTAGCCTCAGAAACAGTGGGAAACAGTGCTTCTATACTAATTGCCAGGCGCTGAGACGAATGCCGCCAAGATCGAGCGTCTATGACTTACGGTTCAAGAATTAGCCTCAGAAACAGTGGTTCTGAACATGCTGCCAATAGCTCGCCTGGGAAACATCCAGAGAAGTCCAAGATAGTGTTTTTTTAGACTGGCTGCCACGAGCTGAAACGAATGCAGCCAAGAGCGAGCGTCTGTGACTTACGGTTCAAGAGTTATTCACAGAAACATGGTTCTGAACTTTGCTGCCAGCCGCGAAAGCGAAAGTAACCAAGATCGAGCGTCTAGGATTTACTTGTGAATAGCTCGCCTGGGAAACTTTCAGATAAGTCAAAGACAGTGCTTCTATACTAATTGCCAGGCGCTGAGACGAATGCCGCCAAGATCAAGCGTCTAAGACTTACGGTTCAAGAATTAGCCTCAGAAACAGTGGGAAACAGTGCTTCTATACTAATTGCCAGGCGCTGAGACGAATGCCGCCAAGATCGAGCGTCTATGACTTACGGTTCAAGAATTAGCCTCAGAAACAGTGGTTCTGAACATGCTGCCAATAGCTCGCCTGGGAAACATCCAGAGAAGTCCAAGATAGTGTTTTTTAGACTGGCTGCCACGAGCTGAAACGAATGCAGCCAAGAGCGAGCGTCTGTGACTTACGGTTCAAGAGTTATTCACAGAAACATGGTTCTGAACTTTGCTGCCAGCCGCGAAAGCGAAAGTAACCAAGATCGAGCGTCTAGGATTTACTTGTGAATAGCTCGCCTGGGAAACTTTCAGATAAGTCAAAGACAGTGCTTCTATACTAATTGCCAGGCGCTGAGACGAATGCCGCCAAGATCAAGCGTCTAAGACTTACGGTTCAAGAATTAGCCTCAGAAACAGTGGGAAACAGTGCTTCTATACTAATTGCCAGGCGCTGAGACGAATGCCGCCAAGATCGAGCGTCTATGACTTACGGTTCAAGAATTAGCCTCAGAAACAGTGGTTCTGAACATGCTGCCAATAGCTCGCCTGGGAAACATCCAGAGAAGTCCAAGATAGTGTTTTTTAGACTGGCTGCCACGAGCTGAAACGAATGCAGCCAAGAGCGAGCGTCTGTCACTTACGGTTCAAGAGTTATTCACAGAAACATGGTTCTGAACTTTGCTGCCAGCCGCGAAAGCGAAAATAACCAAGATCGAGCGTCTAGGATTTACTTGTCAATAGCTCGCCTGGGAAACATCCAGAGAAGTCAAAGACAGTGCTTCTATACTAATTGCCAGGCGCTGAGACGAATGCCGCCAAGATCGAGCGTCTATGACTTACGGTTCAAGAATTAGCCTCAGAAACAGTGGGAAACAGTGCTTCTATACTAATTGCCAGGCGCTGAGACGAATGCCGCCAAGATCGAGCGTCTATGACTTACGGTTCAAGAATTAGCCTCAGAAACAGTGGTTCTGAACATGCTGCCAATAGCTCGCCTGGGAAACATCCAGAGAAGTCAAAGACAGTGCTTCTATACTAATTGCCAGGCGCTGAGACGAATGCCGCCAAGATCTAGCGTCTATGACTTACGGTTCAAGAATTAGCCTCAGAAACAGTGGGAAACAGTGCTTCTATACTAATTGCCAGGCGCTGAGACGAATGCCGCCAAGATCTAGCGTCTATGACTTACGGTTCAAGAATTAGCCTCAGAAACAGTGGTTCTGAACATGCTGCCAATAGCTCGCCTGGGAAACATCCAGAGAAGTCCAAGATTGTGTTTTTTAGACTGGCTGCCACGAGCTGAAACGAATGCAGCCAAGAGCGAGCGTCTGTGACTTACGGTGCAAGAGTTATTCACAGAAACATGGTTCTGAACTTTGCTGCCAGCCGCGAAAGCGAAAATAACCAAGATCGAGCGTCTAGGATTTACTTGTCAATAGCTCGCCTGGGAAACATCCAGAGAAGTCAAAGACAGTGCTTCTATACTAATTGCCAGGCGCTGAGACGAATGCCGCCAAGATCGAGCGTCTAAGACTTACGGTTCAAGAATTAGCCTCAGAAACAGTGGGAAACAGTGCTTCGATACTAATTGCCAGGCGCTGAGACGAATGCCGCCAAGATCGAGCGTCTATGACTTACGGTTCAAGAATTAGCCTCAGAAACAGTGGGAAACAGTGCTTCTATACTAATTGCCAGGCGCTGAGACGAATGCCGCCAAGATCGAGCGTCTATGACTTACGGTTCAAGAATTAGCCTCAGAAACAGTGGTTCTGAACATGCTGCCAATAGCTCGCCTGGGAAACATCCAGAGAAGTCCAAGATAGTGTTTTTTTAGACTGGCTGCCACGAGCTGAAACGAATGCAGCCAAGAGCGAGCGTCTGTGACTTACGGTTCAAGAGTTATTCACAGAAACATGGTTCTGAACTTTGCTGCCAGCCGCGAAAGCGAAAGTAACCAAGATCGAGCGTCTAGGATTTACTTGTGAATAGCTCGCCTGGGAAACTTTCAGATAAGTCAAAGACAGTGCTTCTATACTAATTGCCAGGCGCTGAGACGAATGCCGCCAAGATCAAGCGTCTAAGACTTACGGTTCAAGAATTAGCCTCAGAAACAGTGGGAAACAGTGCTTCTATACTAATTGCCAGGCGCTGAGACGAATGCCGCCAAGATCGAGCGTCTATGACTTACGGTTCAAGAATTAGCCTCAGAAACAGTGGTTCTGAACATGCTGCCAATAGCTCGCCTGGGAAACATCCAGAGAAGTCCAAGATAGTGTTTTTTAGACTGGCTGCCACGAGCTGAAACGAATGCAGCCAAGAGCGAGCGTCTGTCACTTACGGTTCAAGAGTTATTCACAGAAACATGGTTCTGAACTTTGCTGCCAGCCGCGAAAGCGAAAATAACCAAGATCGAGCGTCTAGGATTTACTTGTCAATAGCTCGCCTGGGAAACATCCAGAGAAGTAAAAGACAGTGCTTCTATACTAATTGCCAGGCGCTGAGACGAATGCCGCCAAGATCGAGCGTCTATGACTTACGGTTCAAGAATTAGCCTCAGAAACAGTGGGAAACAGTGCTTCTATACTAATTGCCAGGCGCTGAGACGAATGCCGCCAAGATCGAGCGTCTATGACTTACGGTTCAAGAATTAGCCTCAGAAACAGTGGTTCTGAACATGCTGCCAATAGCTCGCCTGGGAAACATCCAGAGAAGTCCAAGATAGTGTTTTTTTAGACTGGCTGCCACGAGCTGAAACGAATGCAGCCAAGAGCGAGCGTCTGTGACTTACGGTTCAAGAGTTATTCACAGAAACATGGTTCTGAACTTTGCTGCCAGCCGCGAAAGCGAAAGTAACCAAGATCGAGCGTCTAGGATTTACTTGTCAATAGCTCGCCTGGGAAACATCCAGAGAAGTCAAAGACAGTGCTTCTATACTAATTGCCAGGCGCTGAGACGAATGCCGCCAAGATCGAGCGTCTATGACTTACGGTTCAAGAATTAGCCTCAGAAACAGTGGGAAACAGTGCTTCTATACTAATTGCCAGGCGCTGAGACGAATGCCGCCAAGATCGAGCGTCTATGACTTACGGTTCAAGAATTAGCCTCAGAACCAGTGGTTCTGAACATGCTGCCAATAGATCGCCTGGGAAACATCCAGAGAAGTCCAAGATAGTGTTTTTTAGACTGGCTGCCACGAGCTGAAACGAATGCAGCCAAGAGCGAGCGTCTGTGACTTACGGTTCAAGAGTTATTCACAGAAACATGGTTCTGAACTTTGCTGCCAGCCGCGAAAGCGAAAGCAACCAAGATCGAGCGTCTAGGATTTACTTGTGAATAGCTCGCCTGGAAAACATCCAGAGAAGTCAAAGACAGTGCAGCTATACTAATTGCCAGGCGCTGAGACGAATGCCGCCAAGATCAAGCGTCTAAGACTTACGGTTCAAGAATTAGCCTCAGAAACAGTGGGAAACAGTGCTTCTATACTAATTGCCAGGCGCTGAGACGAATGCCGCAAAGATCGAGCGTCTATGACTTACGGTTCAAGAATTAGCCTCAGAAACAGTGGGAAACAGTGCTTCTATACTAATTTCCAGGTGCTGAGACGAATGCCGCCAAGATCGAGCGTCTATGACTTACGGTTCAAGAATTAGCCTCAGAAACAGTGGGAAACAGTGCTTCTATACTAATTGCCAGGCGCTGAGACGAATGCCGCAAAGATCGAGCGTCTATGACTTACGGTTCAAGAATTAGCCTCAGAAACAGTGGGAAACAGTGCTTCTATACTAATTTCCAGGTGCTGAGACGAATGCCGCCAAGATCGAGCGTCTATGACTTACGGTTCAAGAATTAGCCTCAGAAACAGTGGTTCTAAACATGCTGCCAATAGCTCGCCTGGGAAACATCCAGAGAAGTCCAAGATAGTGTTTTTTAGACTGACTGCCACGAGCTGAAACGAATGCAGCCAAGAGCGAGCGTCTGTCACTTACGGTTCAAGAGTTATTCACAGAAACATGGTTCTGAACTTTGCTGCCAGCCGCGAAAGCGAAAATAACCAAGATCGAGCGTCTAGGATTTACTTGTCAATAGCTCGCCTGGGAAACATCCAGAGAAGTCAAAGATAGTGCTTCCATACTAATTGCCAGGCGCTGAGACGAATGCCGCCAAGATCAAGCGTCTAAGATTTACGGTTCAAGAATTAGCCTCAGAAACAGTGGGAAACAGTGCTTCTATACTAATTGCCAGGCTCTGAGACGAATGCCGCCAAGATCGAGCGTCTATGACTTACGGTTCAAGAATTAGCCTCAGAAACAGTGGTTTTGAACATGCTGCCAATAGCTCGCCGGGGAAACATCCAGAGAAGTCCAAGATAGTGTTTTTTAGACTGGCTGCCACGAGCTGAAACGAATGCAGCCAAGAGCGAGCGTCTGTGACTTACGGTTCAAAAGTTATTCACATAAACATGGTTCTGAACTTTGCTGCCAGCCGCGAAAGCGAAAGTAACCAAGATCGAGCGTCTAGGATTTACTTGTGAATAGCTCGCCTGGGAAACTTTCAGATAAGTCAAAGACAGTGCTTCTATACTAATTGCCAGGCGCTGAGACGAATGCCGCCAAGATCAAGCGTCTAAGACTTACGGTTCAAGAATTAGCCTCAGAAACAGTGGGAAACAGTGCTTCTATACTAATTGCCAGGCGCTGAGACGAATGCCGCCAAGATCGAGCGTCTATGACTTACGGTTCAAGAATTAGCCTCAGAAACAGTGGTTTTGAACATGCTGCCAATAGCTCGCCTGGGAAACATACAGAAAAGTCCAAGATAGTGTTTTTTTTTAGACTGGCTGCCACGAGCTGAAACGAATGCAGCCAAGAGCGAGCGTCTATGACTTACGGTTCAAGAGTTATTCACAGAAACATGGTTCTGAACTTTGCTGCCAGCCGCGAAAGCGAAAGTAACCAAGATCGAGCGTCTAGGATTTACTTGTGAATAGCTCGCCTGGGAAACATCCAGAGAAGTCAAAGACAGTGCTTCTATACTAATTGCCAGGCGCTGAGACGAATGCCGCCAAGATCAAGCGTCTAAGACTTACGGTTCAAGAATTAGCCTCAGAAACAGTGGTTCAAAACATGCTGCCAATAGCTCGCCTGGGAAACATCCAGAGAAGTCCAAGATAGTGTTTTTTAGACTGCCTGCCACGAGCTGAAACGAATGCAGCCAAGAGCGAGCGTCTGTGACTTACGGTTCAAGAGTTATTCACAGAAACATGGTTCTGAACTTTGCTGCCAGCCGCGAAAGCGAAAGTAACCAAGATCGAGCGTCTAGGATTTACTTGTCAATAGCTCGCCTGGGAAACATCCAGAGAAGTCAAAGACAGTGCTTCTATACTAATTGCCAGGCGCTGAGACGAATGCCGCCAAGATCGAGCGTCTATGACTTACGGTTCAAGAATTAGCCTCAGAAACAGTGGTTCTGAACATGCTGCCAATAGCTCGCCTGGGAAACATCCAGAGAAGTCCAAGATAGTGTTTTTTTTAGACTGGCTGCCACGAGCTGAAACGAATGCAGCCAAGAGCGAGCGTCTGTGACTTACGGTTCAAGAGTTATTCACAGAAACATGGTTCTGAACTTTGCTGCCAGCCGCGAAAGCGAAAATAACCAAGATCGAGCGTCTAGGATTTACTTTTCAATAGCTCGCCTGGGAAACATCCAGTGAAGTCAAAGACAGTGCTTCTATACTAATTGCCAGGCGCTGAGACGAATGCCGCCAAGATCGAGAGTCTATGACTTACGGTTCAAGAATTAGCCTCAGAAACAGTGGGAAACAGTGCTTCTATACTAATTGCCAGGCGCTGAGACGAATGCCGCCAAGATCGAGCGTCTATGACTTACGGTTCAAGAATTAGCCTCAGAAACAGTGGTTTTGAACCGGCTGCCAATAGCTCGCCTGGGAAACATCCAGAGAAGTCCAAGATAGTGTTTTTTTAGACTGGCTGCCACGAGCTGAAACGAATGCAGGCAAGAGCGAGCGTCTGTGACTTACGGTTCAAGAGTTATTCACAGAAACATGGTTCTGAACTTTGCTGCCAGCCGCGAAAGCGAAAGTAACCAAGATCGAGCGTCTAGGATTTACTTGTCAATAGCTCGCATGGGAAACATCCAGAGAAGTCAAAGACAGTGCTTCTATACTAATTGCCAGGCGCTGAGACAAATGCCGCCAAGATCAAGCGTCTAAGACTTACGGTTCAAGAATTAGCCTCAGAAACAGTGGGAAACAGTGCTTCTATACTAATTGCCAGGCGCTGAGACGAATGCCGCCAAGATCGAGCGTCTATGACTTACGGTTCTAGAATTAGCCTCAGAAACAGTGGTTCTGAACATGCTGCCAATAGCTCGCCTGGGAAACATCCAGAGAAGTCCAAGATAGTGTTTTTTTAGACTGGCTGCCACGAGCTGAAACGAATGCAGCCAAGAGCGAGCGTCTGTGACTTACAGTTCAAAAGTTATTCACATAAACATGGTTCTGAACTTTGCTGCCAGCCGCGAAAGCGAAAGCAACCAAGCTCGAGCGTCTAGGATTTACTTGTGAATAGCTCGCCTGGAAAACATCCAGAGAAGTCAAAGACAGTGCAGCTATACTAATTGCCAGGCGCTGAGACGAATGCCGCCAAGATCAAGCGTCTAAGACTTACGGTTCAAGAATTAGCCTCAGAAACAGTGGGAAACAGTGCTTCTATACTAATTGCCAGGCGCTGAGACGAATGCCGCAAAGATCGAGCGTCTATGACTTACGGTTCAAGAATTAGCCTCAGAAACAGTGGGAAACAGTGCTTCTATACTAATTCCCAGGTGCTGAGACGAATGCCGCCAAGATCGAGCGTCTATGACTTACGGTTCAAGAATTAGCCTCAGAAACAGTGGTTCTAAACATGCTGCCAATAGCTCGCCTGGGAAACATCCAGAGAAGTCCAAGATAGTGTTTTTTAGACTGACTGCCACGAGCTGAAACGAATGCAGCCAAGAGCGAGCGTCTGTCACTTACGGTTCAAGAGTTATTCACAGAAACATGGTTCTGAACTTTGCTGCCAGCCGCGAAAGCGAAAATAACCAAGATCGAGCGTCTAGGATTTACTTGTGAATAGCTCGCCTGGGAAACTTTCAGATAAGTCAAAGACAGTGCTTCTATACTAATTGCCAGGCGCTGAGACGAATGCCGCCAAGATCAAGCGTCTAAGACTTACGGTTCAAGAATTAGCCTCAGAAACAGTGGGAAACAGTGCTTCTATACTAATTGCCAGGCGCTGAGACGAATGCCGCCAAGATCGAGCGTCTATGACTTACGGTTCAAGAATTAGCCTCAGAAACAGTGGTTTTGAACATGCTGCCAATAGCTCGCCTGGGAAACATACAGAAAAGTCCAAGATAGTGTTTTTTTTAGACTGGCTGCCACGAGCTGAAACGAATGCAGCCAAGAGCGAGCGTCTGTGACTTACGGTTCAAGAGTTATTCACAGAAACATGGTTCTGAACTTTGCTGCCAGCCGCGAAAGCGAAAGTAACCAAGATCGAGCGTCTAGGATTTACTTGTGAATAGCTCGCCTGGGAAACATCCAGAGAAGTCAAAGACAGTGCTTCTATACTAATTGCCAGGCGCTGAGACGAATGCCGCCAAGATCGAGCGTCTATGACTTACGGTTCAAGAATTAGCCTCAGAAACAGTGGTTCAAAACATGCTGCCAATAGCTCGCCTGGGAAACATCCAGAGAAGTCCAAGATAGTGTTTTTTAGACTGCCTGCCACGAGCTGAAACGAATGCAGCCAAGAGCGAGCGTCTGTGACTTACGGTTCAAAAGTTATTCACATAAACATGGTTCTGAACTTTGCTGCCAGCCGCGAAAGCGAAAGCAACCAAGATCGAGCGTCTAGGATTTACTTGTGAATAGCTCGCCTGGAAAACATCCAGAGAAGTCAAAGACAGTGCAGCTATACTAATTGCCAGGCGCTGAGACGAATGCCGCCAAGATCAAGCGTCTAAGACTTACGGTTCAAGAATTAGCCTCAGAAACAGTGGGAAACAGTGCTTCTATACTAATTGCCAGGCGCTGAGACGAATGCCGCAAAGATCGAGCGTCTATGACTTACGGTTCAAGAATTAGCCTCAGAAACAGTGGGAAACAGTGCTTCTATACTAATTTCCAGGTGCTGAGACGAATGCCGCCAAGATCGAGCGTCTATGACTTACGGTTCAAGAATTAGCCTCAGAAACAGTGGTTCTAAACATGCTGCCAATAGCTCGCCTGGGAAACATCCAGAGAAGTCCAAGATAGTGTTTTTTAGACTGACTGCCACGAGCTGAAACGAATGCAGCCAAGAGCGAGCGTCTGTCACTTACGGTTCAAGAGTTATTCACAGAAACATGGTTCTGAACTTTGCTGCCAGCCGCGAAAGCGAAAATAACCAAGATCGAGCGTCTAGGATTTACTTGTGAATAGCTCGCCTGGGAAACATCCAGAGAAGTCAAAGATAGTGCTTCCATACTAATTGCCAGGCGCTGAGACGAATGCCGCCAAGATCAAGCGTCTAAGATTTACGGTTCAAGAATTAGCCTCAGAAACAGTGGGAAACAGTGCTTCTATACTAATTGCCAGGCTCTGAGACGAATGCCGCCAAGATCGAGCGTCTATGACTTACGGTTCAAGAATTAGCCTCAGAAACAGTGGTTTTGAACATGCTGCCAATAGCTCGCCTGGGAAACATACAGAAAAGTCCAAGATAGTGTTTTTTTTAGACTGGCTGCCACGAGCTGAAACGAATGCAGCCAAGAGCGAGCGTCTGTGACTTACGGTTCAAGAGTTATTCACAGAAACATGGTTCTGAACTTTGCTGCCAGCCGCGAAAGCGAAAGTAACCAAGATCGAGCGTCTAGGATTTACTTGTCAATAGCTCGCCTGGGAAACATCCAGAGAAGTCAAAGACAGTGCTTCTATACTAATTGCCAGGCGCTGAGACGAATGCCGCCAAGATCGAGCGTCTATGACTTACGGTTCAAGAATTAGCCTCAGAAACAGTGGTTCTGAACATGCTGCCAATAGCTCGCCTGGGAAACATCCAGAGAAGTCCAAGATAGTGTTTTTTTTAGACTGGCTGCCACGAGCTGAAACGAATGCAGCCAAGAGCGAGCGTCTGTGACTTACGGTTCAAGAGTTATTCACAGAAACATGGTTCTGAACTTTGCTGCCAGCCGCGAAAGCGAAAGTAACCAAGATCGAGCGTCTAGGATTTACTTGTCAATAGCTCGCCTGGGAAACATCCAGAGAAGTCAAAGACAGTGCTTCTATACTAATTGCCAGGCGCTGAGACGAATGCCGCCAAGATCGAGCGTCTATGACTTACGGTTCAAGAATTAGCCTCAGAAACAGTGGTTCTGAACATGCTGCCAATAGCTCGCCTGGGAAACATCCAGAGAAGTCCAAGATAGTGTTTTTTTTAGACTGGCTGCCACGAGCTGAAACGAATGCAGCCAAGAGCGAGCGTCTGTGACTTACGGTTCAAGAGTTATTCACAGAAACATGGTTCTGAACTTTGCTGCCAGCCGCGAAAGCGAAAATAACCAAGATCGAGCGTCTAGGATTTACTTGTCAATAGCTCGCCTGGGAAACATCCAGTGAAGTCAAAGACAGTGCTTCTATACTAATTGCCAGGCGCTGAGACGAATGCCGCCAAGATCGAGAGTCTATGACTTACGGTTCAAGAATTAGCCTCAGAAACAGTGGGAAACAGTGCTTCTATACTAATTGCCAGGCGCTGAGACGAATGCCGCCAAGATCGAGCGTCTATGACTTACGGTTCAAGAATTAGCCTCAGAAACAGTGGTTTTGAACCGGCTGCCAATAGCTCGCCTGGGAAACATCCAGAGAAGTCCAAGATAGTGTTTTTTTAGACTGGCTGCCACGAGCTGAAACGAATGCAGGCAAGAGCGAGCGTCTGTGACTTACGGTTCAAGAGTTATTCACAGAAACATGGTTCTGAACTTTGCTGCCAGCCGCGAAAGCGAAAGTAACCAAGATCGAGCGTCTAGGATTTACTTGTCAATAGCTCGCATGGGAAACATCCAGAGAAGTCAAAGACAGTGCTTCTATACTAATTGCCAGGCGCTGAGACGAATGCCGCCAAGATCGAGCGTCTATGACTTACGGTTCAAGAATTAGCCTCAGAAACAGTGGGAAACAGTGCTTCTATACTAATTGCCAGGCGCTGAGACGAATGCCGCCAAGATCGAGCGTCTATGACTTACGATTCAAGAATTAGCCTCAGAAACAGTGGTTCTGAACATGCTGCCAATAGCTCGCCTGGGAAACATCCAGAGAAGTCCAAGATAGTGTTTTTTTAGACTGGCTGCCACGAGCTGAAACGAATGCAGCCAAGAGCGAGCGTCTGTGACTTACGGTTCAAGAGTTATTCACAGAAACATGGTTCTGAACTTTGCTGCCAGCTGCGAAAGCGAAAGTAACCAAGATCGAGCGTCTAGGATTTACTTGTGAATAGCTCGCCTGGGAAA
The DNA here is from genome assembly GCF_050947455.1 of Rhinoderma darwinii. Lineage (NCBI taxonomy): Eukaryota > Metazoa > Chordata > Amphibia > Anura > Rhinodermatidae > Rhinoderma > Rhinoderma darwinii. The sequence continues at coordinate 38,596 of NW_027462173.1, forward strand.
CTTTCAGATAAGTCAAAGACAGTGCTTCTATACTAATTGCCAGGCGCTGAGACGAATGCCGCCAAGATCAAGCGTCTAAGACTTACGGTTCAAGAATTAGCCTCAGAAACAGTGGGAAACAGTGCTTCTATACTAATTGCCAGGCGCTGAGACGAATGCCGCCAAGATCGAGCGTCTATGACTTACGGTTCTAGAATTAGCCTCAGAAACAGTGGTTCTGAACATGCTGCCAATAGCTCGCCTGGGAAACATCCAGAGAAGTCCAAGATAGTGTTTTTTTAGACTGGCTGCCACGAGCTGAAACGAATGCAGCCAAGAGCGAGCGTCTGTGACTTACGGTTCAAAAGTTATTCACATAAACATGGTTCTGAACTTTGCTGCCAGCCGCGAAAGCGAAAGCAACCAAGATCGAGCGTCTAGGATTTACTTGTGAATAGCTCGCCTGGAAAACATCCAGAGAAGTCAAAGACAGTGCAGCTATACTAATTGCCAGGCGCTGAGACGAATGCCGCCAAGATCAAGCGTCTAAGACTTACGGTTCAAGAATTAGCCTCAGAAACAGTGGGAAACAGTGCTTCTATACTAATTGCCAGGCGCTGAGACGAATGCCGCAAAGATCGAGCGTCTATGACTTACGGTTCAAGAATTAGCCTCAGAAACAGTGGGAAACAGTGCTTCTATACTAATTTCCAGGTGCTGAGACGAATGCCGCCAAGATCGAGCGTCTATGACTTACGGTTCAAGAATTAGCCTCAGAAACAGTGGTTCTAAACATGCTGCCAATAGCTCGCCTGGGAAACATCCAGAGAAGTCCAAGATAGTGTTTTTTAGACTGACTGCCACGAGCTGAAACGAATGCAGCCAAGAGCGAGCGTCTGTCACTTACGGTTCAAGAGTTATTCACAGAAACATGGTTCTGAACTTTGCTGCCAGCCGCGAAAGCGAAAATAACCAAGATCGAGCGTCTAGGATTTACTTGTGAATAGCTCGCCTGGGAAACTTTCAGATAAGTCAAAGACAGTGCTTCTATACTAATTGCCAGGCGCTGAGACGAATGCCGCCAAGATCAAG
>NW_027462174.1:0-39640 GCF_050947455.1 Rhinoderma darwinii
CAGAGAAGTCCAAGATAGTGTTTTTTAGACTGGCTGCCACGAGCTGAATCGAATGCAGCCAAGAGCGAGCGTCTAGGACTTACGGTTCAGGAGTTATTCACAGAAACATGGTTCTTTTACTGCCAGCCGCGAAAGCGAAAATAACCAAGATCGAGCGTCTAGGATTTACTTGTCAATAACTCGCCTGGGAAACATCCAGAGAAGTCAAACACAGTGCTCCTATACTAATTGCCTGGCGCTGAGACGAATGCCGCCAAGATCGAGCGTCTAGGACTTACGGTTCAAGAATTAGCTTTAGAAACATTTGCCTTAGGAACATGCAGAGAAGTCCAAGATAGTGTTTTTTAGACTGGCTGCCACGAGCTGAATCGAATGCAGCCAAGAGCGAGCGTCTAGGACTTACGGTTCAGGAGTTATTCACAGAAACATGGTTCTGAACATGCTGCCAATTGCTCGCCTGGGAAACATGCAGAGAAGTCCAAGATAGTGTTTTTTAGACTGGCTGCCACGAGCTGAATCGAATGCAGCCAAGAGCGAGCGTCTAGGACTTACGGTTCAGGAGTTATTCACAGAAACATGGTTCTGAACATGCTGACAATTGCTCGCCTGGGAAACATCCAGAGAAGTCAAACACAGTGCTCCTATACTAATTGCCTGGCGCTGAGACGAATGCCGCCAAGATCGAGCGTCTAGGACTTACGGTTCAAGAATTAGCTTTAGAAACATTTGCCTTAGGAACATGCAGAGAAGTCCAAGATAGTGTTTTTTAGACTGGCTGCCACGAGCTGAATCGAATGCAGCCAAGAGCGAGCGTCTAGGACTTACGGTTCAGGAGTTATTCACAGAAACATGGTTCTGAACATGCTGCCAATTGCTCGCCTGGGAAACATGCAGAGAAGTCCAAGATAGTGTTTTTAGACTGGCTGCCACGAGCTGAATCGAATGCAGCCAAGAGCGAGCGTCTAGGACTTACGGTTCAGGAGTTATTCACAGAAACATGGTTCTGAACATGCTGCCAATTGCTCGCCTGGGAAACATGCAGAGAAGTCCAAGATAGTGTTTTTTAGACTGGCTGCCACGAGCTGAATCGAATGCAGCCAAGAGCGAGCGTCTAGGACTTACGGTTCAGGAGTTATTCACAGAAACATGGTTCTGAACATGCTGCCAATTGCTCGCCTGGGAAACATGCAGAGAAGTCCAAGATAGTGTTTTTTAGACTGGCTGCCACGAGCTGAATCGAATGCAGCCAAGAGCGAGCGTCTAGGACTTACGGTTCAGGAGTTATTCACAGAAACATGGTTCTGAACATGCTGACAATTGCTCGCCTGGGAAACATGCAGAGAAGTCCAAGATAGTGTTTTTTAGACTGGCTGCCACGAGCTGAATCGAATGCAGCCAAGAGCGAGCGTCTAGGACTTACGGTTCAGGAGTTATTCACAGAAACATGGTTCTGAAAATGCTGCCAATTGCTCGCCTGGGAAACAAGCAGAGAAGTCCAAGATAGTGTTTTTTAGACTGGCTGCCACGAGCTGAATCGAATGCAGCCAAGAGCGAGCGTCTAGGACTTACGGTTCAGGAGTTATTCACAGAAACATGGTTCTTTTACTGCCAGCCGCGAAAGCGAAAATAACCAAGATCGAGCGTCTAGGATTTACTTGTCAATAACTCGCCTGGGAAACATCCAGAGAAGTCAAACACAGTGCTCCTATACTAATTGCGTGGCGCTGAGACGAATGCCGCCAAGATCGAGCGTCTAGGACTTACGGTTCAAGAATTAGCTTTAGAAACATTTGCCTTAGGAACATGCAGAGAAGTCCAAGATAGTGTTTTTTAGACTGGCTGCCACGAGCTGAATCGAATGCAGCCAAGAGCGAGCGTCTAGGACTTACGGTTCAGGAGTTATTCACAGAAACATGGTTCTGAACATGCTGCCAATTGCTCGCCTGGGAAACATGCAGAGAAGTCCAAGATAGTGTTTTTTAGACTGGCTGCCACGAGCTGAATCGAATGCAGCCAAGAGCGAGCGTCTAGGACTTACGGTTCAGGAGTTATTCACAGAAACATGGTTCTGAACATGCTGCCAATTGCTCGCCTGGGAAACATGCAGAGAAGTCCAAGATAGTGTTTTTTAGACTGGCTGCCACGAGCTGAATCGAATGCAGCCAAGAGCGAGCGTCTAGGACTTACGGTTCAGGAGTTATTCACAGAAACATGGTTCTGAACATGCTGCCAATTGCTCGCCTGGGAAACAAGCAGAGAAGTCCAAGATAGTGTTTTTTAGACTGGCTGCCACGAGCTGAATCGAATGCAGCCAAGAGCGAGCGTCTAGGACTTACGGTTCAGGAGTTATTCACAGAAACATGGTTCTTTTACTGCCAGCCGCGAAAGCGAAAATAACCAAGATCGAGCGTCTAGGATTTACTTGTCAATAACTCGCCTGGGAAACATCCAGAGAAGTCAAACACAGTGCTCCTATACTAATTGCCTGGCGCTGAGACGAATGCCGCCAAGATCGAGCGTCTAGGACTTACGGTTCAAGAATTAGCTTTAGAAACATTTGCCTTAGGAACATGCAGAGAAGTCCAAGATAGTGTTTTTTAGACTGGCTGCCACGAGCTGAATCGAATGCAGCCAAGAGCGAGCGTCTAGGACTTACGGTTCAGGAGTTATTCACAGAAACATGGTTCTGAACATGCTGCCAATTGCTCGCCTGGGAAACATGCAGAGAAGTCCAAGATAGTGTTTTTTAGACTGGCTGCCACGAGCTGAATCGAATGCAGCCAAGAGCGAGCGTCTAGGACTTACGGTTCAGGAGTTATTCACAGAAACATGGTTCTTTTACTGCCAGCCGCGAAAGCGAAAATAACCAAGATCGAGCGTCTAGGATTTACTTGTCAATAACTCGCCTGGGAAACATCCAGAGAAGTCAAACACAGTGCTCCTATACTAATTGCGTGGCGCTGAGACGAATGCCGCCAAGATCGAGCGTCTAGGACTTACGGTTCAAGAATTAGCTTTAGAAACATTTGCCTTAGGAACATGCAGAGAAGTCCAAGATAGTGTTTTTTTAGGACTGGCTGCCACGAGCTGAATCGAATGCAGCCAAGAGCGAGCGTCTAGGACTTACGGTTCAGGAGTTATTCACAGAAACATGGTTCTGAACATGCTGCCAATTGCTCGCCTGGGAAACATGCAGAGAAGTCCAAGATAGTGGTTTTTTAGACTGGCTGCCACGAGCTGAATCGAATGCAGCCAAGAGCGAGCGTCTAGGACTTACGGTTCAGGAGTTATTCACAGAAACATGGTTCTGAACATGCTGCCAATTGCTCGCCTGGGAAACATGCAGAGAAGTCCAAGATAGTGTTTTTTAGACTGGCTGCCACGAGCTGAATCGAATGCAGCCAAGAGCGAGCGTCTAGGACTTACGGTTCAGGAGTTATTCACAGAAACATGGTTCTGAACATGCTGCCAATTGCTCGCCTGGGAAACAAGCAGAGAAGTCCAAGATAGTGTTTTTTAGACTGGCTGCCACGAGCTGAATCGAATGCAGCCAAGAGCGAGCGTCTAGGACTTACGGTTCAGGAGTTATTCACAGAAACATGGTTCTTTTACTGCCAGCCGCGAAAGCGAAAATAACCAAGATCGAGCGTCTAGGATTTACTTGTCAATAACTCGCCTGGGAAACATCCAGAGAAGTCAAACACAGTGCTCCTATACTAATTGCCTGGCGCTGAGACGAATGCCGCCAAGATCGAGCGTCTAGGACTTACGGTTCAAGAATTAGCTTTAGAAACATTTGCCTTAGGAACATGCAGAGAAGTCCAAGATAGTGTTTTTTAGACTGGCTGCCACGAGCTGAATCGAATGCAGCCAAGAGCGAGCGTCTAGGACTTACGGTTCAGGAGTTATTCACAGAAACATGGTTCTGAACATGCTGCCAATTGCTCGCCTGGGAAACATGCAGAGAAGTCCAAGATAGTGTTTTTTAGACTGGCTGCCACGAGCTGAATCGAATGCAGCCAAGAGCGAGCGTCTAGGACTTACGGTTCAGGAGTTATTCACAGAAACATGGTTCTTTTACTGCCAGCCGCGAAAGCGAAAATAACCAAGATCGAGCGTCTAGGATTTACTTGTCAATAACTCGCCTGGGAAACATCCAGAGAAGTCAAACACAGTGCTCCTATACTAATTGCCTGGCGCTGAGACGAATGCCGCCAAGATCGAGCGTCTAGGACTTACGGTTCAAGAATTAGCTTTAGAAACATTTGCCTTAGGAACATGCAGAGAAGTCCAAGATAGTGTTTTTTAGACTGGCTGCCACGAGCTGAATCGAATGCAGCCAAGAGCGAGCGTCTAGGACTTACGGTTCAGGAGTTATTCACAGAAACATGGTTCTGAACATGCTGCCAATTGCTCGCCTGGGAAACATGCAGAGAAGTCCAAGATAGTGTTTTTTAGACTGGCTGCCACGAGCTGAATCGAATGCAGCCAAGAGCGAGCGTCTAGGACTTACGGTTCAGGAGTTATTCACAGAAACATGGTTCTGAACATGCTGACAATTGCTCGCCTGGGAAACATCCAGAGAAGTCAAACACAGTGCTCCTATACTAATTGCCTGGCGCTGAGACGAATGCCGCCAAGATCGAGCGTCTAGGACTTACGGTTCAAGAATTAGCTTTAGAAACATTTGCCTTAGGAACATGCAGAGAAGTCCAAGATAGTGTTTTTTAGACTGGCTGCCACGAGCTGAATCGAATGCAGCCAAGAGCGAGCGTCTAGGACTTACGGTTCAGGAGTTATTCACAGAAACATGGTTCTGAACATGCTGCCAATTGCTCGCCTGGGAAACATGCAGAGAAGTCCAAGATAGTGTTTTTTAGACTGGCTGCCACGAGCTGAATCGAATGCAGCCAAGAGCGAGCGTCTAGGACTTACGGTTCAGGAGTTATTCACAGAAACATGGTTCTGAACATGCTGCCAATTGCTCGCCTGGGAAACATGCAGAGAAGTCCAAGATAGTGTTTTTTAGACTGGCTGCCACGAGCTGAATCGAATGCAGCCAAGAGCGAGCGTCTAGGACTTACGGTTCAGGAGTTATTCACAGAAACATGGTTCTGAACATGCTGCCAATTGCTCGCCTGGGAAACATGCAGAGAAGTCCAAGATAGTGTTTTTTAGACTGGCTGCCACGAGCTGAATCGAATGCAGCCAAGAGCGAGCGTCTAGGACTTACGGTTCAGGAGTTATTCACAGAAACATGGTTCTGAACATGCTGACAATTGCTCGCCTGGGAAACATCCAGAGAAGTCAAACACAGTGCTCCTATACTAATTGCCTGGCGCTGAGACGAATGCCGCCAAGATCGAGCGTCTAGGACTTACGGTTCAAGAATTAGCTTTAGAAACATTTGCCTTAGGAACATGCAGAGAAGTCCAAGATAGTGTTTTTTAGACTGGCTGCCACGAGCTGAATCGAATGCAGCCAAGAGCGAGCGTCTAGGACTTACGGTTCAGGAGTTATTCACAGAAACATGGTTCTGAACATGCTGCCAATTGCTCGCCTGGGAAACATGCAGAGAAGTCCAAGATAGTGTTTTTTAGACTGGCTGCCACGAGCTGAATCGAATGCAGCCAAGAGCGAGCGTCTAGGACTTACGGTTCAGGAGTTATTCACAGAAACATGGTTCTTTTACTGCCAGCCGCGAAAGCGAAAATAACCAAGATCGAGCGTCTAGGATTTACTTGTCAATAACTCGCCTGGGAAACATCCAGAGAAGTCAAACACAGTGCTCCTATACTAATTGCCTGGCGCTGAGACGAATGCCGCCAAGATCGAGCGTCTAGGACTTACGGTTCAAGAATTAGCTTTAGAAACATTTGCCTTAGGAACATGCAGAGAAGTCCAAGATAGTGTTTTTTAGACTGGCTGCCACGAGCTGAATCGAATGCAGCCAAGAGCGAGCGTCTAGGACTTACGGTTCAGGAGTTATTCACAGAAACATGGTTCTGAACATGCTGCCAATTGCTCGCCTGGGAAACATGCAGAGAAGTCCAAGATAGTGTTTTTTAGACTGGCTGCCACGAGCTGAATCGAATGCAGCCAAGAGCGAGCGTCTAGGACTTACGGTTCAGGAGTTATTCACAGAAACATGGTTCTGAACATGCTGCCAATTGCTCGCCTGGGAAACATGCAGAGAAGTCCAAGATAGTGTTTTTTAGACTGGCTGCCACGAGCTGAATCGAATGCAGCCAAGAGCGAGCGTCTAGGACTTACGGTTCAGGAGTTATTCACAGAAACATGGTTCTGAACATGCTGCCAATTGCTCGCCTGGGAAACAAGCAGAGAAGTCCAAGATAGTGTTTTTTAGACTGGCTGCCACGAGCTGAATCGAATGCAGCCAAGAGCGAGCGTCTAGGACTTACGGTTCAGGAGTTATTCACAGAAACATGGTTCTTTTACTGCCAGCCGCGAAAGCGAAAATAACCAAGATCGAGCGTCTAGGATTTACTTGTCAATAACTCGCCTGGGAAACATCCAGAGAAGTCAAACACAGTGCTCCTATACTAATTGCCTGGCGCTGAGACGAATGCCGCCAAGATCGAGCGTCTAGGACTTACGGTTCAAGAATTAGCTTTAGAAACATTTGCCTTAGGAACATGCAGAGAAGTCCAAGATAGTGTTTTTTAGACTGGCTGCCACGAGCTGAATCGAATGCAGCCAAGAGCGAGCGTCTAGGACTTACGGTTCAGGAGTTATTCACAGAAACATGGTTCTGAACATGCTGCCAATTGCTCGCCTGGGAAACATGCAGAGAAGTCCAAGATAGTGTTTTTTAGACTGGCTGCCACGAGCTGAATCGAATGCAGCCAAGAGCGAGCGTCTAGGACTTACGGTTCAGGAGTTATTCACAGAAACATGGTTCTTTTACTGCCAGCCGCGAAAGCGAAAATAACCAAGATCGAGCGTCTAGGATTTACTTGTCAATAACTCGCCTGGGAAACATCCAGAGAAGTCAAACACAGTGCTCCTATACTAATTGCCTGGCGCTGAGACGAATGCCGCCAAGATCGAGCGTCTAGGACTTACGGTTCAAGAATTAGCTTTAGAAACATTTGCCTTAGGAACATGCAGAGAAGTCCAAGATAGTGTTTTTTAGACTGGCTGCCACGAGCTGAATCGAATGCAGCCAAGAGCGAGCGTCTAGGACTTACGGTTCAGGAGTTATTCACAGAAACATGGTTCTGAACATGCTGCCAATTGCTCGCCTGGGAAACATGCAGAGAAGTCCAAGATAGTGTTTTTTAGACTGGCTGCCACGAGCTGAATCGAATGCAGCCAAGAGCGAGCGTCTAGGACTTACGGTTCAGGAGTTATTCACAGAAACATGGTTCTGAACATGCTGCCAATTGCTCGCCTGGGAAACATGCAGAGAAGTCCAAGATAGTGTTTTTTAGACTGGCTGCCACGAGCTGAATCGAATGCAGCCAAGAGCGAGCGGTCTAGGACTTACGGTTCAGGAGTTATTCACAGAAACATGGTTCTGAACATGCTGCCAATTGCTCGCCTGGGAAACAAGCAGAGAAGTCCAAGATAGTGTTTTTTAGACTGGCTGCCACGAGCTGAATCGAATGCAGCCAAGAGCGAGCGTCTAGGACTTACGGTTCAGGAGTTATTCACAGAAACATGGTTCTTTTACTGCCAGCCGCGAAAGCGAAAATAACCAAGATCGAGCGTCTAGGATTTACTTGTCAATAACTCGCCTGGGAAACATCCAGAGAAGTCAAACACAGTGCTCCTATACTAATTGCCTGGCGCTGAGACGAATGCCGCCAAGATCGAGCGTCTAGGACTTACGGTTCAAGAATTAGCTTTAGAAACATTTGCCTTAGGAACATGCAGAGAAGTCCAAGATAGTGTTTTTTAGACTGGCTGCCACGAGCTGAATCGAATGCAGCCAAGAGCGAGCGTCTAGGACTTACGGTTCAGGAGTTATTCACAGAAACATGGTTCTTTTACTGCCAGCCGCGAAAGCGAAAATAACCAAGATCGAGCGTCTAGGATTTACTTGTCAATAACTCGCCTGGGAAACATCCAGAGAAGTCAAACACAGTGCTCCTATACTAATTGCCTGGCGCTGAGACGAATGCCGCCAAGATCGAGCGTCTAGGACTTACGGTTCAAGAATTAGCTTTAGAAACATTTGCCTTAGGAACATGCAGAGAAGTCCAAGATAGTGTTTTTTAGACTGGCTGCCACGAGCTGAATCGAATGCAGCCAAGAGCGAGCGTCTAGGACTTACGGTTCAGGAGTTATTCACAGAAACATGGTTCTGAACATGCTGCCAATTGCTCGCCTGGGAAACATGCAGAGAAGTCCAAGATAGTGTTTTTTAGACTGGCTGCCACGAGCTGAATCGAATGCAGCCAAGAGCGAGCGTCTAGGACTTACGGTTCAGGAGTTATTCACAGAAACATGGTTCTGAACATGCTGCCAATTGCTCGCCTGGGAAACATGCAGAGAAGTCCAAGATAGTGTTTTTTAGACTGGCTGCCACGAGCTGAATCGAATGCAGCCAAGAGCGAGCGTCTAGGACTTACGGTTCAGGAGTTATTCACAGAAACATGGTTCTGAACATGCTGCCAATTGCTCGCCTGGGAAACATGCAGAGAAGTCCAAGATAGTGTTTTTTAGACTGGCTGCCACGAGCTGAATCGAATGCAGCCAAGAGCGAGCGTCTAGGACTTACGGTTCAGGAGTTATTCACAGAAACATGGTTCTGAACATGCTGACAATTGCTCGCCTGGGAAACATCCAGAGAAGTCAAACACAGTGCTCCTATACTAATTGCCTGGCGCTGAGACGAATGCCGCCAAGATCGAGCGTCTAGGACTTACGGTTCAAGAATTAGCTTTAGAAACATTTGCCTTAGGAACATGCAGAGAAGTCCAAGATAGTGTTTTTTAGACTGGCTGCCACGAGCTGAATCGAATGCAGCCAAGAGCGAGCGTCTAGGACTTACGGTTCAGGAGTTATTCACAGAAACATGGTTCTGAACATGCTGCCAATTGCTCGCCTGGGAAACATGCAGAGAAGTCCAAGATAGTGTTTTTTAGACTGGCTGCCACGAGCTGAATCGAATGCAGCCAAGAGCGAGCGTCTAGGACTTACGGTTCAGGAGTTATTCACAGAAACATGGTTCTGAACATGCTGACAATTGCTCGCCTGGGAAACATCCAGAGAAGTCAAACACAGTGCTCCTATACTAATTGCCTGGCGCTGAGACGAATGCCGCCAAGATCGAGCGTCTAGGACTTACGGTTCAAGAATTAGCTTTAGAAACATTTGCCTTAGGAACATGCAGAGAAGTCCAAGATAGTGTTTTTTAGACTGGCTGCCACGAGCTGAATCGAATGCAGCCAAGAGCGAGCGTCTAGGACTTACGGTTCAGGAGTTATTCACAGAAACATGGTTCTGAACATGCTGCCAATTGCTCGCCTGGGAAACATGCAGAGAAGTCCAAGATAGTGTTTTTTAGACTGGCTGCCACGAGCTGAATCGAATGCAGCCAAGAGCGAGCGTCTAGGACTTACGGTTCAGGAGTTATTCACAGAAACATGGTTCTTTTACTGCCAGCCGCGAAAGCGAAAATAACCAAGATCGAGCGTCTAGGATTTACTTGTCAATAACTCGCCTGGGAAACATCCAGAGAAGTCAAACACAGTGCTCCTATACTAATTGCCTGGCGCTGAGACGAATGCCGCCAAGATCGAGCGTCTAGGACTTACGGTTCAAGAATTAGCTTTAGAAACATTTGCCTTAGGAACATGCAGAGAAGTCCAAGATAGTGTTTTTTAGACTGGCTGCCACGAGCTGAATCGAATGCAGCCAAGAGCGAGCGTCTAGGACTTACGGTTCAGGAGTTATTCACAGAAACATGGTTCTGAACATGCTGCCAATTGCTCGCCTGGGAAACATGCAGAGAAGTCCAAGATAGTGTTTTTTAGACTGGCTGCCACGAGCTGAATCGAATGCAGCCAAGAGCGAGCGTCTAGGACTTACGGTTCAGGAGTTATTCACAGAAACATGGTTCTGAACATGCTGCCAATTGCTCGCCTGGGAAACATGCAGAGAAGTCCAAGATAGTGTTTTTTAGACTGGCTGCCACGAGCTGAATCGAATGCAGCCAAGAGCGAGCGTCTAGGACTTACGGTTCAGGAGTTATTCACAGAAACATGGTTCTGAACATGCTGCCAATTGCTCGCCTGGGAAACAAGCAGAGAAGTCCAAGATAGTGTTTTTTAGACTGGCTGCCACGAGCTGAATCGAATGCAGCCAAGAGCGAGCGTCTAGGACTTACGGTTCAGGAGTTATTCACAGAAACATGGTTCTTTTACTGCCAGCCGCGAAAGCGAAAATAACCAAGATCGAGCGTCTAGGATTTACTTGTCAATAACTCGCCTGGGAAACATCCAGAGAAGTCAAACACAGTGCTCCTATACTAATTGCCTGGCGCTGAGACGAATGCCGCCAAGATCGAGCGTCTAGGACTTACGGTTCAAGAATTAGCTTTAGAAACATTTGCCTTAGGAACATGCAGAGAAGTCCAAGATAGTGTTTTTTAGACTGGCTGCCACGAGCTGAATCGAATGCAGCCAAGAGCGAGCGTCTAGGACTTACGGTTCAGGAGTTATTCACAGAAACATGGTTCTGAACATGCTGCCAATTGCTCGCCTGGGAAACATGCAGAGAAGTCCAAGATAGTGTTTTTTAGACTGGCTGCCACGAGCTGAATCGAATGCAGCCAAGAGCGAGCGTCTAGGACTTACGGTTCAGGAGTTATTCACAGAAACATGGTTCTTTTACTGCCAGCCGCGAAAGCGAAAATAACCAAGATCGAGCGTCTAGGATTTACTTGTCAATAACTCGCCTGGGAAACATCCAGAGAAGTCAAACACAGTGCTCCTATACTAATTGCCTGGCGCTGAGACGAATGCCGCCAAGATCGAGCGTCTAGGACTTACGGTTCAAGAATTAGCTTTAGAAACATTTGCCTTAGGAACATGCAGAGAAGTCCAAGATAGTGTTTTTTAGACTGGCTGCCACGAGCTGAATCGAATGCAGCCAAGAGCGAGCGTCTAGGACTTACGGTTCAGGAGTTATTCACAGAAACATGGTTCTGAACATGCTGCCAATTGCTCGCCTGGGAAACATGCAGAGAAGTCCAAGATAGTGTTTTTTAGACTGGCTGCCACGAGCTGAATCGAATGCAGCCAAGAGCGAGCGTCTAGGACTTACGGTTCAGGAGTTATTCACAGAAACATGGTTCTGAACATGCTGACAATTGCTCGCCTGGGAAACATCCAGAGAAGTCAAACACAGTGCTCCTATACTAATTGCCTGGCGCTGAGACGAATGCCGCCAAGATCGAGCGTCTAGGACTTACGGTTCAAGAATTAGCTTTAGAAACATTTGCCTTAGGAACATGCAGAGAAGTCCAAGATAGTGTTTTTTAGACTGGCTGCCACGAGCTGAATCGAATGCAGCCAAGAGCGAGCGTCTAGGACTTACGGTTCAGGAGTTATTCACAGAAACATGGTTCTGAACATGCTGCCAATTGCTCGCCTGGGAAACATGCAGAGAAGTCCAAGATAGTGTTTTTTAGACTGGCTGCCACGAGCTGAATCGAATGCAGCCAAGAGCGAGCGTCTAGGACTTACGGTTCAGGAGTTATTCACAGAAACATGGTTCTGAACATGCTGCCAATTGCTCGCCTGGGAAACATGCAGAGAAGTCCAAGATAGTGTTTTTTAGACTGGCTGCCACGAGCTGAATCGAATGCAGCCAAGAGCGAGCGTCTAGGACTTACGGTTCAGGAGTTATTCACAGAAACATGGTTCTGAACATGCTGCCAATTGCTCGCCTGGGAAACATGCAGAGAAGTCCAAGATAGTGTTTTTTAGACTGGCTGCCACGAGCTGAATCGAATGCAGCCAAGAGCGAGCGTCTAGGACTTACGGTTCAGGAGTTATTCACAGAAACATGGTTCTGAACATGCTGACAATTGCTCGCCTGGGAAACATCCAGAGAAGTCAAACACAGTGCTCCTATACTAATTGCCTGGCGCTGAGACGAATGCCGCCAAGATCGAGCGTCTAGGACTTACGGTTCAAGAATTAGCTTTAGAAACATTTGCCTTAGGAACATGCAGAGAAGTCCAAGATAGTGTTTTTTAGACTGGCTGCCACGAGCTGAATCGAATGCAGCCAAGAGCGAGCGTCTAGGACTTACGGTTCAGGAGTTATTCACAGAAACATGGTTCTGAACATGCTGCCAATTGCTCGCCTGGGAAACATGCAGAGAAGTCCAAGATAGTGTTTTTTAGACTGGCTGCCACGAGCTGAATCGAATGCAGCCAAGAGCGAGCGTCTAGGACTTACGGTTCAGGAGTTATTCACAGAAACATGGTTCTTTTACTGCCAGCCGCGAAAGCGAAAATAACCAAGATCGAGCGTCTAGGATTTACTTGTCAATAACTCGCCTGGGAAACATCCAGAGAAGTCAAACACAGTGCTCCTATACTAATTGCCTGGCGCTGAGACGAATGCCGCCAAGATCGAGCGTCTAGGACTTACGGTTCAAGAATTAGCTTTAGAAACATTTGCCTTAGGAACATGCAGAGAAGTCCAAGATAGTGTTTTTTAGACTGGCTGCCACGAGCTGAATCGAATGCAGCCAAGAGCGAGCGTCTAGGACTTACGGTTCAGGAGTTATTCACAGAAACATGGTTCTGAACATGCTGCCAATTGCTCGCCTGGGAAACATGCAGAGAAGTCCAAGATAGTGTTTTTTAGACTGGCTGCCACGAGCTGAATCGAATGCAGCCAAGAGCGAGCGTCTAGGACTTACGGTTCAGGAGTTATTCACAGAAACATGGTTCTGAACATGCTGCCAATTGCTCGCCTGGGAAACATGCAGAGAAGTCCAAGATAGTGTTTTTTAGACTGGCTGCCACGAGCTGAATCGAATGCAGCCAAGAGCGAGCGTCTAGGACTTACGGTTCAGGAGTTATTCACAGAAACATGGTTCTGAACATGCTGACAATTGCTCGCCTGGGAAACATCCAGAGAAGTCAAACACAGTGCTCCTATACTAATTGCCTGGCGCTGAGACGAATGCCGCCAAGATCGAGCGTCTAGGACTTACGGTTCAAGAATTAGCTTTAGAAACATTTGCCTTAGGAACATGCAGAGAAGTCCAAGATAGTGTTTTTTAGACTGGCTGCCACGAGCTGAATCGAATGCAGCCAAGAGCGAGCGTCTAGGACTTACGGTTCAGGAGTTATTCACAGAAACATGGTTCTGAACATGCTGCCAATTGCTCGCCTGGGAAACATGCAGAGAAGTCCAAGATAGTGTTTTTTAGACTGGCTGCCACGAGCTGAATCGAATGCAGCCAAGAGCGAGCGTCTAGGACTTACGGTTCAGGAGTTATTCACAGAAACATGGTTCTTTTACTGCCAGCCGCGAAAGCGAAAATAACCAAGATCGAGCGTCTAGGATTTACTTGTCAATAACTCGCCTGGGAAACATCCAGAGAAGTCAAACACAGTGCTCCTATACTAATTGCCTGGCGCTGAGACGAATGCCGCCAAGATCGAGCGTCTAGGACTTACGGTTCAAGAATTAGCTTTAGAAACATTTGCCTTAGGAACATGCAGAGAAGTCCAAGATAGTGTTTTTTAGACTGGCTGCCACGAGCTGAATCGAATGCAGCCAAGAGCGAGCGTCTAGGACTTACGGTTCAGGAGTTATTCACAGAAACATGGTTCTGAACATGCTGCCAATTGCTCGCCTGGGAAACATGCAGAGAAGTCCAAGATAGTGTTTTTTAGACTGGCTGCCACGAGCTGAATCGAATGCAGCCAAGAGCGAGCGTCTAGGACTTACGGTTCAGGAGTTATTCACAGAAACATGGTTCTTTTACTGCCAGCCGCGAAAGCGAAAATAACCAAGATCGAGCGTCTAGGATTTACTTGTCAATAACTCGCCTGGGAAACATCCAGAGAAGTCAAACACAGTGCTCCTATACTAATTGCCTGGCGCTGAGACGAATGCCGCCAAGATCGAGCGTCTAGGACTTACGGTTCAAGAATTAGCTTTAGAAACATTTGCCTTAGGAACATGCAGAGAAGTCCAAGATAGTGTTTTTTAGACTGGCTGCCACGAGCTGAATCGAATGCAGCCAAGAGCGAGCGTCTAGGACTTACGGTTCAGGAGTTATTCACAGAAACATGGTTCTGAACATGCTGCCAATTGCTCGCCTGGGAAACATGCAGAGAAGTCCAAGATAGTGTTTTTTAGACTGGCTGCCACGAGCTGAATCGAATGCAGCCAAGAGCGAGCGTCTAGGACTTACGGTTCAGGAGTTATTCACAGAAACATGGTTCTGAACATGCTGCCAATTGCTCGCCTGGGAAACATGCAGAGAAGTCCAAGATAGTGTTTTTTAGACTGGCTGCCACGAGCTGAATCGAATGCAGCCAAGAGCGAGCGTCTAGGACTTACGGTTCAGGAGTTATTCACAGAAACATGGTTCTGAACATGCTGACAATTGCTCGCCTGGGAAACATCCAGAGAAGTCAAACACAGTGCTCCTATACTAATTGCCTGGCGCTGAGACGAATGCCGCCAAGATCGAGCGTCTAGGACTTACGGTTCAAGAATTAGCTTTAGAAACATTTGCCTTAGGAACATGCAGAGAAGTCCAAGATAGTGTTTTTTAGACTGGCTGCCACGAGCTGAATCGAATGCAGCCAAGAGCGAGCGTCTAGGACTTACGGTTCAGGAGTTATTCACAGAAACATGGTTCTGAACATGCTGCCAATTGCTCGCCTGGGAAACATGCAGAGAAGTCCAAGATAGTGTTTTTTAGACTGGCTGCCACGAGCTGAATCGAATGCAGCCAAGAGCGAGCGTCTAGGACTTACGGTTCAGGAGTTATTCACAGAAACATGGTTCTTTTACTGCCAGCCGCGAAAGCGAAAATAACCAAGATCGAGCGTCTAGGATTTACTTGTCAATAACTCGCCTGGGAAACATCCAGAGAAGTCAAACACAGTGCTCCTATACTAATTGCCTGGCGCTGAGACGAATGCCGCCAAGATCGAGCGTCTAGGACTTACGGTTCAAGAATTAGCTTTAGAAACATTTGCCTTAGGAACATGCAGAGAAGTCCAAGATAGTGTTTTTTAGACTGGCTGCCACGAGCTGAATCGAATGCAGCCAAGAGCGAGCGTCTAGGACTTACGGTTCAGGAGTTATTCACAGAAACATGGTTCTGAACATGCTGCCAATTGCTCGCCTGGGAAACATGCAGAGAAGTCCAAGATAGTGTTTTTTAGACTGGCTGCCACGAGCTGAATCGAATGCAGCCAAGAGCGAGCGTCTAGGACTTACGGTTCAGGAGTTATTCACAGAAACATGGTTCTGAACATGCTGCCAATTGCTCGCCTGGGAAACATGCAGAGAAGTCCAAGATAGTGTTTTTTAGACTGGCTGCCACGAGCTGAATCGAATGCAGCCAAGAGCGAGCGTCTAGGACTTACGGTTCAGGAGTTATTCACAGAAACATGGTTCTGAACATGCTGACAATTGCTCGCCTGGGAAACATGCAGAGAAGTCCAAGATAGTGTTTTTTAGACTGGCTGCCACGAGCTGAATCGAATGCAGCCAAGAGCGAGCGTCTAGGACTTACGGTTCAGGAGTTATTCACAGAAACATGGTTCTTTTACTGCCAGCCGCGAAAGCGAAAATAACCAAGATCGAGCGTCTAGGATTTACTTGTCAATAACTCGCCTGGGAAACATCCAGAGAAGTCAAACACAGTGCT
The DNA here is from genome assembly GCF_050947455.1 of Rhinoderma darwinii. Classification (NCBI taxonomy): domain Eukaryota; kingdom Metazoa; phylum Chordata; class Amphibia; order Anura; family Rhinodermatidae; genus Rhinoderma; species Rhinoderma darwinii. Next base: position 15,889 of record NW_027462174.1, read on the forward strand.
CCTATACTAATTGCGTGGCGCTGAGACGAATGCCGCCAAGATCGAGCGTCTAGGACTTACGGTTCAAGAATTAGCTTTAGAAACATTTGCCTTAGGAACATGCAGAGAAGTCCAAGATAGTGTTTTTTAGACTGGCTGCCACGAGCTGAATCGAATGCAGCCAAGAGCGAGCGTCTAGGACTTACGGTTCAGGAGTTATTCACAGAAACATGGTTCTGAACATGCTGCCAATTGCTCGCCTGGGAAACATGCAGAGAAGTCCAAGATAGTGTTTTTTAGACTGGCTGCCACGAGCTGAATCGAATGCAGCCAAGAGCGAGCGTCTAGGACTTACGGTTCAGGAGTTATTCACAGAAACATGGTTCTGAACATGCTGCCAATTGCTCGCCTGGGAAACATGCAGAGAAGTCCAAGATAGTGTTTTTTAGACTGGCTGCCACGAGCTGAATCGAATGCAGCCAAGAGCGAGCGTCTAGGACTTACGGTTCAGGAGTTATTCACAGAAACATGGTTCTGAACATGCTGCCAATTGCTCGCCTGGGAAACAAGCAGAGAAGTCCAAGATAGTGTTTTTTAGACTGGCTGCCACGAGCTGAATCGAATGCAGCCAAGAGCGAGCGTCTAGGACTTACGGTTCAGGAGTTATTCACAGAAACATGGTTCTGAACATGCTGACAATTGCTCGCCTGGGAAACATGCAGAGAAGTCCAAGATAGTGTTTTTTAGACTGGCTGCCACGAGCTGAATCGAATGCAGCCAAGAGCGAGCGTCTAGGACTTACGGTTCAGGAGTTATTCACAGAAACATGGTTCTGAAAATGCTGCCAATTGCTCGCCTGGGAAACAAGCAGAGAAGTCCAAGATAGTGTTTTTTAGACTGGCTGCCACGAGCTGAATCGAATGCAGCCAAGAGCGAGCGTCTAGGACTTACGGTTCAGGAGTTATTCACAGAAACATGGTTCTTTTACTGCCAGCCGCGAAAGCGAAAATAACCAAGATCGAGCGTCTAGGATTTACTTGTCAATAACTCGCCTGGGAAACATCCAGAGAAGTCAAACACAGTGCTCCTATACTAATTGCGTGGCGCTGAGACGAATGCCGCCAAGATCGAGCGTCTAGGACTTACGGTTCAAGAATTAGCTTTAGAAACATTTGCCTTAGGAACATGCAGAGAAGTCCAAGATAGTGTTTTTTAGACTGGCTGCCACGAGCTGAATCGAATGCAGCCAAGAGCGAGCGTCTAGGACTTACGGTTCAGGAGTTATTCACAGAAACATGGTTCTGAACATGCTGCCAATTGCTCGCCTGGGAAACATGCAGAGAAGTCCAAGATAGTGTTTTTTAGACTGGCTGCCACGAGCTGAATCGAATGCAGCCAAGAGCGAGCGTCTAGGACTTACGGTTCAGGAGTTATTCACAGAAACATGGTTCTGAACATGCTGCCAATTGCTCGCCTGGGAAACATGCAGAGAAGTCCAAGATAGTGTTTTTTAGACTGGCTGCCACGAGCTGAATCGAATGCAGCCAAGAGCGAGCGTCTAGGACTTACGGTTCAGGAGTTATTCACAGAAACATGGTTCTGAACATGCTGCCAATTGCTCGCCTGGGAAACAAGCAGAGAAGTCCAAGATAGTGTTTTTTAGACTGGCTGCCACGAGCTGAATCGAATGCAGCCAAGAGCGAGCGTCTAGGACTTACGGTTCAGGAGTTATTCACAGAAACATGGTTCTTTTACTGCCAGCCGCGAAAGCGAAAATAACCAAGATCGAGCGTCTAGGATTTACTTGTCAATAACTCGCCTGGGAAACATCCAGAGAAGTCAAACACAGTGCTCCTATACTAATTGCCTGGCGCTGAGACGAATGCCGCCAAGATCGAGCGTCTAGGACTTACGGTTCAAGAATTAGCTTTAGAAACATTTGCCTTAGGAACATGCAGAGAAGTCCAAGATAGTGTTTTTTAGACTGGCTGCCACGAGCTGAATCGAATGCAGCCAAGAGCGAGCGTCTAGGACTTACGGTTCAGGAGTTATTCACAGAAACATGGTTCTGAACATGCTGCCAATTGCTCGCCTGGGAAACATGCAGAGAAGTCCAAGATAGTGTTTTTTAGACTGGCTGCCACGAGCTGAATCGAATGCAGCCAAGAGCGAGCGTCTAGGACTTACGGTTCAGGAGTTATTCACAGAAACATGGTTCTTTTACTGCCAGCCGCGAAAGCGAAAATAACCAAGATCGAGCGTCTAGGATTTACTTGTCAATAACTCGCCTGGGAAACATCCAGAGAAGTCAAACACAGTGCTCCTATACTAATTGCCTGGCGCTGAGACGAATGCCGCAAAGATCGAGCATCTAGGACTTACGGTTCAAGAATTAGCTTTAGAAACATTTGCCTTAGGAACATGCAGAGAAGTCCAAGATAGTGTTTTTTAGACTGGCTGCCACGAGCTGAATCGAATGCAGCCAAGAGCGAGCGTCTAGGACTTACGGTTCAGGAGTTATTCACAGAAACATGGTTCTGAACATGCTGCCAATTGCTCGCCTGGGAAACATGCAGAGAAGTCCAAGATAGTGTTTTTTAGACTGGCTGCCACGAGCTGAATCGAATGCAGCCAAGAGCGAGCGTCTAGGACTTACGGTTCAGGAGTTATTCACAGAAACATGGTTCTGAACATGCTGCCAATTGCTCGCCTGGGAAACATGCAGAGAAGTCCAAGATAGTGTTTTTTAGACTGGCTGCCACGAGCTGAATCGAATGCAGCCAAGAGCGAGCGTCTAGGACTTACGGTTCAGGAGTTATTCACAGAAACATGGTTCTGAACATGCTGCCAATTGCTCGCCTGGGAAACATGCAGAGAAGTCCAAGATAGTGTTTTTTAGACTGGCTGCCACGAGCTGAATCGAATGCAGCCAAGAGCGAGCGTCTAGGACTTACGGTTCAGGAGTTATTCACAGAAACATGGTTCTGAACATGCTGACAATTGCTCGCCTGGGAAACATGCAGAGAAGTCCAAGATAGTGTTTTTTAGACTGGCTGCCACGAGCTGAATCGAATGCAGCCAAGAGCGAGCGTCTAGGACTTACGGTTCAGGAGTTATTCACAGAAACATGGTTCTGAAAATGCTGCCAATTGCTCGCCTGGGAAACAAGCAGAGAAGTCCAAGATAGTGTTTTTTAGACTGGCTGCCACGAGCTGAATCGAATGCAGCCAAGAGCGAGCGTCTAGGACTTACGGTTCAGGAGTTATTCACAGAAACATGGTTCTTTTACTGCCAGCCGCGAAAGCGAAAATAACCAAGATCGAGCGTCTAGGATTTACTTGTCAATAACTCGCCTGGGAAACATCCAGAGAAGTCAAACACAGTGCTCCTATACTAATTGCGTGGCGCTGAGACGAATGCCGCCAAGATCGAGCGTCTAGGACTTACGGTTCAAGAATTAGCTTTAGAAACATTTGCCTTAGGAACATGCAGAGAAGTCCAAGATAGTGTTTTTTAGACTGGCTGCCACGAGCTGAATCGAATGCAGCCAAGAGCGAGCGTCTAGGACTTACGGTTCAGGAGTTATTCACAGAAACATGGTTCTGAACATGCTGCCAATTGCTCGCCTGGGAAACATGCAGAGAAGTCCAAGATAGTGTTTTTTAGACTGGCTGCCACGAGCTGAATCGAATGCAGCCAAGAGCGAGCGTCTAGGACTTACGGTTCAGGAGTTATTCACAGAAACATGGTTCTGAACATGCTGCCAATTGCTCGCCTGGGAAACATGCAGAGAAGTCCAAGATAGTGTTTTTTAGACTGGCTGCCACGAGCTGAATCGAATGCAGCCAAGAGCGAGCGTCTAGGACTTACGGTTCAGGAGTTATTCACAGAAACATGGTTCTGAACATGCTGCCAATTGCTCGCCTGGGAAACATGCAGAGAAGTCCAAGATAGTGTTTTTTAGACTGGCTGCCACGAGCTGAATCGAATGCAGCCAAGAGCGAGCGTCTAGGACTTACGGTTCAGGAGTTATTCACAGAAACATGGTTCTGAACATGCTGCCAATTGCTCGCCTGGGAAACATGCAGAGAAGTCCAAGATAGTGTTTTTTAGACTGGCTGCCACGAGCTGAATCGAATGCAGCCAAGAGCGAGCGTCTAGGACTTACGGTTCAGGAGTTATTCACAGAAACATGGTTCTGAACATGCTGCCAATTGCTCGCCTGGGAAACATGCAGAGAAGTCCAAGATAGTGTTTTTTAGACTGGCTGCCACGAGCTGAATCGAATGCAGCCAAGAGCGAGCGTCTAGGACTTACGGTTCAGGAGTTATTCACAGAAACATGGTTCTGAACATGCTGACAATTGCTCGCCTGGGAAACATCCAGAGAAGTCAAACACAGTGCTCCTATACTAATTGCCTGGCGCTGAGACGAATGCCGCCAAGATCGAGCGTCTAGGACTTACGGTTCAAGAATTAGCTTTAGAAACATTTGCCTTAGGAACATGCAGAGAAGTCCAAGATAGTGTTTTTTAGACTGGCTGCCACGAGCTGAATCGAATGCAGCCAAGAGCGAGCGTCTAGGACTTACGGTTCAGGAGTTATTCACAGAAACATGGTTCTGAACATGCTGCCAATTGCTCGCCTGGGAAACATGCAGAGAAGTCCAAGATAGTGTTTTTTAGACTGGCTGCCACGAGCTGAATCGAATGCAGCCAAGAGCGAGCGTCTAGGACTTACGGTTCAGGAGTTATTCACAGAAACATGGTTCTGAACATGCTGACAATTGCTCGCCTGGGAAACATCCAGAGAAGTCAAACACAGTGCTCCTATACTAATTGCCTGGCGCTGAGACGAATGCCGCCAAGATCGAGCGTCTAGGACTTACGGTTCAAGAATTAGCTTTAGAAACATTTGCCTTAGGAACATGCAGAGAAGTCCAAGATAGTGTTTTTTAGACTGGCTGCCACGAGCTGAATCGAATGCAGCCAAGAGCGAGCGTCTAGGACTTACGGTTCAGGAGTTATTCACAGAAACATGGTTCTGAACATGCTGCCAATTGCTCGCCTGGGAAACATGCAGAGAAGTCCAAGATAGTGTTTTTTAGACTGGCTGCCACGAGCTGAATCGAATGCAGCCAAGAGCGAGCGTCTAGGACTTACGGTTCAGGAGTTATTCACAGAAACATGGTTCTTTTACTGCCAGCCGCGAAAGCGAAAATAACCAAGATCGAGCGTCTAGGATTTACTTGTCAATAACTCGCCTGGGAAACATCCAGAGAAGTCAAACACAGTGCTCCTATACTAATTGCCTGGCGCTGAGACGAATGCCGCCAAGATCGAGCGTCTAGGACTTACGGTTCAAGAATTAGCTTTAGAAACATTTGCCTTAGGAACATGCAGAGAAGTCCAAGATAGTGTTTTTTAGACTGGCTGCCACGAGCTGAATCGAATGCAGCCAAGAGCGAGCGTCTAGGACTTACGGTTCAGGAGTTATTCACAGAAACATGGTTCTGAACATGCTGCCAATTGCTCGCCTGGGAAACATGCAGAGAAGTCCAAGATAGTGTTTTTTAGACTGGCTGCCACGAGCTGAATCGAATGCAGCCAAGAGCGAGCGTCTAGGACTTACGGTTCAGGAGTTATTCACAGAAACATGGTTCTGAACATGCTGCCAATTGCTCGCCTGGGAAACATGCAGAGAAGTCCAAGATAGTGTTTTTTAGACTGGCTGCCACGAGCTGAATCGAATGCAGCCAAGAGCGAGCGTCTAGGACTTACGGTTCAGGAGTTATTCACAGAAACATGGTTCTGAACATGCTGCCAATTGCTCGCCTGGGAAACATGCAGAGAAGTCCAAGATAGTGTTTTTTAGACTGGCTGCCACGAGCTGAATCGAATGCAGCCAAGAGCGAGCGTCTAGGACTTACGGTTCAGGAGTTATTCACAGAAACATGGTTCTGAACATGCTGCCAATTGCTCGCCTGGGAAACATGCAGAGAAGTCCAAGATAGTGTTTTTTAGACTGGCTGCCACGAGCTGAATCGAATGCAGCCAAGAGCGAGCGTCTAGGACTTACGGTTCAGGAGTTATTCACAGAAACATGGTTCTGAACATGCTGCCAATTGCTCGCCTGGGAAACATGCAGAGAAGTCCAAGATAGTGTTTTTTAGACTGGCTGCCACGAGCTGAATCGAATGCAGCCAAGAGCGAGCGTCTAGGACTTACGGTTCAGGAGTTATTCACAGAAACATGGTTCTGAACATGCTGCCAATTGCTCGCCTGGGAAACAAGCAGAGAAGTCCAAGATAGTGTTTTTTAGACTGGCTGCCACGAGCTGAATCGAATGCAGCCAAGAGCGAGCGTCTAGGACTTACGGTTCAGGAGTTATTCACAGAAACATGGTTCTTTTACTGCCAGCCGCGAAAGCGAAAATAACCAAGATCGAGCGTCTAGGATTTACTTGTCAATAACTCGCCTGGGAAATATCCAGAGAAGTCAAACACAGTGCTCCTATACTAATTGCCTGGCGCTGAGACGAATGCCGCCAAGATCGAGCGTCTAGGACTTACGGTTCAAGAATTAGCTTTAGAAACATTTGCCTTAGGAACATGCAGAGAAGTCCAAGATAGTGTTTTTTAGACTGGCTGCCACGAGCTGAATCGAATGCAGCCAAGAGCGAGCGTCTAGGACTTACGGTTCAGGAGTTATTCACAGAAACATGGTTCTGAACATGCTGCCAATTGCTCGCCTGGGAAACATGCAGAGAAGTCCAAGATAGTGTTTTTTAGACTGGCTGCCACGAGCTGAATCGAATGCAGCCAAGAGCGAGCGTCTAGGACTTACGGTTCAGGAGTTATTCACAGAAACATGGTTCTTTTACTGCCAGCCGCGAAAGCGAAAATAACCAAGATCGAGCGTCTAGGATTTACTTGTCAATAACTCGCCTGGGAAACATCCAGAGAAGTCAAACACAGTGCTCCTATACTAATTGCCTGGCGCTGAGACGAATGCCGCCAAGATCGAGCGTCTAGGACTTACGGTTCAAGAATTAGCTTTAGAAACATTTGCCTTAGGAACATGCAGAGAAGTCCAAGATAGTGTTTTTTAGACTGGCTGCCACGAGCTGAATCGAATGCAGCCAAGAGCGAGCGTCTAGGACTTACGGTTCAGGAGTTATTCACAGAAACATGGTTCTGAACATGCTGCCAATTGCTCGCCTGGGAAACATGCAGAGAAGTCCAAGATAGTGTTTTTTAGACTGGCTGCCACGAGCTGAATCGAATGCAGCCAAGAGCGAGCGTCTAGGACTTACGGTTCAGGAGTTATTCACAGAAACATGGTTCTGAACATGCTGACAATTGCTCGCCTGGGAAACATCCAGAGAAGTCAAACACAGTGCTCCTATACTAATTGCCTGGCGCTGAGACGAATGCCGCCAAGATCGAGCGTCTAGGACTTACGGTTCAAGAATTAGCTTTAGAAACATTTGCCTTAGGAACATGCAGAGAAGTCCAAGATAGTGTTTTTTAGACTGGCTGCCACGAGCTGAATCGAATGCAGCCAAGAGCGAGCGTCTAGGACTTACGGTTCAGGAGTTATTCACAGAAACATGGTTCTGAACATGCTGCCAATTGCTCGCCTGGGAAACATGCAGAGAAGTCCAAGATAGTGTTTTTTAGACTGGCTGCCACGAGCTGAATCGAATGCAGCCAAGAGCGAGCGTCTAGGACTTACGGTTCAGGAGTTATTCACAGAAACATGGTTCTGAACATGCTGCCAATTGCTCGCCTGGGAAACATGCAGAGAAGTCCAAGATAGTGTTTTTTAGACTGGCTGCCACGAGCTGAATCGAATGCAGCCAAGAGCGAGCGTCTAGGACTTACGGTTCAGGAGTTATTCACAGAAACATGGTTCTGAACATGCTGCCAATTGCTCGCCTGGGAAACATGCAGAGAAGTCCAAGATAGTGTTTTTTAGACTGGCTGCCACGAGCTGAATCGAATGCAGCCAAGAGCGAGCGTCTAGGACTTACGGTTCAGGAGTTATTCACAGAAACATGGTTCTGAACATGCTGCCAATTGCTCGCCTGGGAAACATGCAGAGAAGTCCAAGATAGTGTTTTTTAGACTGGCTGCCACGAGCTGAATCGAATGCAGCCAAGAGCGAGCGTCTAGGACTTACGGTTCAGGAGTTATTCACAGAAACATGGTTCTGAACATGCTGCCAATTGCTCGCCTGGGAAACATGCAGAGAAGTCCAAGATAGTGTTTTTTAGACTGGCTGCCACGAGCTGAATCGAATGCAGCCAAGAGCGAGCGTCTAGGACTTACGGTTCAGGAGTTATTCACAGAAACATGGTTCTGAACATGCTGACAATTGCTCGCCTGGGAAACATGCAGAGAAGTCCAAGATAGTGTTTTTTAGACTGGCTGCCACGAGCTGAATCGAATGCAGCCAAGAGCGAGCGTCTAGGACTTACGGTTCAGGAGTTATTCACAGAAACATGGTTCTGAACATGCTGACAATTGCTCGCCTGGGAAACATGCAGAGAAGTCCAAGATAGTGTTTTTTAGACTGGCTGCCACGAGCTGAATCGAATGCAGCCAAGAGCGAGCGTCTAGGACTTACGGTTCAGGAGTTATTCACAGAAACATGGTTCTGAACATGCTGCCAATTGCTCGCCTGGGAAACATGCAGAGAAGTCCAAGATAGTGTTTTTTAGACTGGCTGCCACGAGCTGAATCGAATGCAGCCAAGAGCGAGCGTCTAGGACTTACGGTTCAGGAGTTATTCACAGAAACATGGTTCTGAACATGCTGCCAATTGCTCGCCTGGGAAACATGCAGAGAAGTCCAAGATAGTGTTTTTTAGACTGGCTGCCACGAGCTGAATCGAATGCAGCCAAGAGCGAGCGTCTAGGACTTACGGTTCAGGAGTTATTCACAGAAACATGGTTCTGAACATGCTGCCAATTGCTCGCCTGGGAAACATCCAGAGAAGTCAAACACAGTGCTCCTATACTAATTGCCTGGCGCTGAGACGAATGCCGCCAAGATCGAGCGTCTAGGACTTACGGTTCAAGAATTAGCTTTAGAAACATTTGCCTTAGGAACATGCAGAGAAGTCCAAGATAGTGTTTTTTAGACTGGCTGCCACGAGCTGAATCGAATGCAGCCAAGAGCGAGCGTCTAGGACTTACGGTTCAGGAGTTATTCACAGAAACATGGTTCTGAACATGCTGCCAATTGCTCGCCTGGGAAACATGCAGAGAAGTCCAAGATAGTGTTTTTTAGACTGGCTGCCACGAGCTGAATCGAATGCAGCCAAGAGCGAGCGTCTAGGACTTACGGTTCAGGAGTTATTCACAGAAACATGGTTCTGAACATGCTGCCAATTGCTCGCCTGGGAAACATGCAGAGAAGTCCAAGATAGTGTTTTTTAGACTGGCTGCCACGAGCTGAATCGAATGCAGCCAAGAGCGAGCGTCTAGGACTTACGGTTCAGGAGTTATTCACAGAAACATGGTTCTGAACATGCTGCCAATTGCTCGCCTGGGAAACATGCAGAGAAGTCCAAGATAGTGTTTTTTAGACTGGCTGCCACGAGCTGAATCGAATGCAGCCAAGAGCGAGCGTCTAGGACTTACGGTTCAGGAGTTATTCACAGAAACATGGTTCTGAACATGCTGCCAATTGCTCGCCTGGGAAACATGCAGAGAAGTCCAAGATAGTGTTTTTTAGACTGGCTGCCACGAGCTGAATCGAATGCAGCCAAGAGCGAGCGTCTAGGACTTACGGTTCAGGAGTTATTCACAGAAACATGGTTCTGAACATGCTGCCAATTGCTCGCCTGGGAAACATGCAGAGAAGTCCAAGATAGTGTTTTTTAGACTGGCTGCCACGAGCTGAATCGAATGCAGCCAAGAGCGAGCGTCTAGGACTTACGGTTCAGGAGTTATTCACAGAAACATGGTTCTGAACATGCTGACAATTGCTCGCCTGGGAAACATGCAGAGAAGTCCAAGATAGTGTTTTTTAGACTGGCTGCCACGAGCTGAATCGAATGCAGCCAAGAGCGAGCGTCTAGGACTTACGGTTCAGGAGTTATTCACAGAAACATGGTTCTGAACATGCTGCCAATTGCTCGCCTGGGAAACATGCAGAGAAGTCCAAGATAGTGTTTTTTAGACTGGCTGCCACGAGCTGAATCGAATGCAGCCAAGAGCGAGCGTCTAGGACTTACGGTTCAGGAGTTATTCACAGAAACATGGTTCTGAACATGCTGCCAATTGCTCGCCTGGGAAACAAGCAGAGAAGTCCAAGATAGTGTTTTTTAGACTGGCTGCCACGAGCTGAATCGAATGCAGCCAAGAGCGAGCGTCTAGGACTTACGGTTCAGGAGTTATTCACAGAAACATGGTTCTGAACATGCTGCCAATTGCTCGCCTGGGAAACATCCAGAGAAGTCAAACACAGTGCTCCTATACTAATTGCCTGGCGCTGAGACGAATGCCGCCAAGATCGAGCGTCTAGGACTTACGGTTCAAGAATTAGCTTTAGAAACATTTGCCTTAGGAACATGCAGAGAAGTCCAAGATAGTGTTTTTTAGACTGGCTGCCACGAGCTGAATCGAATGCAGCCAAGAGCGAGCGTCTAGGACTTACGGTTCAGGAGTTATTCACAGAAACATGGTTCTGAACATGCTGCCAATTGCTCGCCTGGGAAACATGCAGAGAAGTCCAAGATAGTGTTTTTTAGACTGGCTGCCACGAGCTGAATCGAATGCAGCCAAGAGCGAGCGTCTAGGACTTACGGTTCAGGAGTTATTCACAGAAACATGGTTCTGAACATGCTGCCAATTGCTCGCCTGGGAAACATGCAGAGAAGTCCAAGATAGTGTTTTTTAGACTGGCTGCCACGAGCTGAATCGAATGCAGCCAAGAGCGAGCGTCTAGGACTTACGGTTCAGGAGTTATTCACAGAAACATGGTTCTGAACATGCTGCCAATTGCTCGCCTGGGAAACATGCAGAGAAGTCCAAGATAGTGTTTTTTAGACTGGCTGCCACGAGCTGAATCGAATGCAGCCAAGAGCGAGCGTCTAGGACTTACGGTTCAGGAGTTATTCACAGAAACATGGTTCTGAACATGCTGACAATTGCTCGCCTGGGAAACATGCAGAGAAGTCCAAGATAGTGTTTTTTAGACTGGCTGCCACGAGCTGAATCGAATGCAGCCAAGAGCGAGCGTCTAGGACTTACGGTTCAGGAGTTATTCACAGAAACATGGTTCTGAACATGCTGCCAATTGCTCGCCTGGGAAACATGCAGAGAAGTCCAAGATAGTGTTTTTTAGACTGGCTGCCACGAGCTGAATCGAATGCAGCCAAGAGCGAGCGTCTAGGACTTACGGTTCAGGAGTTATTCACAGAAACATGGTTCTGAACATGCTGCCAATTGCTCGCCTGGGAAACAAGCAGAGAAGTCCAAGATAGTGTTTTTTAGACTGGCTGCCACGAGCTGAATCGAATGCAGCCAAGAGCGAGCGTCTAGGACTTACGGTTCAGGAGTTATTCACAGAAACATGGTTCTTTTACTGCCAGCCGCGAAAGCGAAAATAACCAAGATCGAGCGTCTAGGATTTACTTGTCAATAACTCGCCTGGGAAACATCCAGAGAAGTCAAACACAGTGCTCCTATACTAATTGCCTGGCGCTGAGACGAATGCCGCCAAGATCGAGCGTCTAGGACTTACGGTTCAAGAATTAGCTTTAGAAACATTTGCCTTAGGAACATGCAGAGAAGTCCAAGATAGTGTTTTTTAGACTGGCTGCCACGAGCTGAATCGAATGCAGCCAAGAGCGAGCGTCTAGGACTTACGGTTCAGGAGTTATTCACAGAAACATGGTTCTGAACATGCTGCCAATTGCTCGCCTGGGAAACATGCAGAGAAGTCCAAGATAGTGTTTTTTAGACTGGCTGCCACGAGCTGAATCGAATGCAGCCAAGAGCGAGCGTCTAGGACTTACGGTTCAGGAGTTATTCACAGAAACATGGTTCTTTTACTGCCAGCCGCGAAAGCGAAAATAACCAAGATCGAGCGTCTAGGATTTACTTGTCAATAACTCGCCTGGGAAACATCCAGAGAAGTCAAACACAGTGCTCCTATACTAATTGCCTGGCGCTGAGACGAATGCCGCCAAGATCGAGCGTCTAGGACTTACGGTTCAAGAATTAGCTTTAGAAACATTTGCCTTAGGAACATGCAGAGAAGTCCAAGATAGTGTTTTTTAGACTGGCTGCCACGAGCTGAATCGAATGCAGCCAAGAGCGAGCGTCTAGGACTTACGGTTCAGGAGTTATTCACAGAAACATGGTTCTGAACATGCTGCCAATTGCTCGCCTGGGAAACATGCAGAGAAGTCCAAGATAGTGTTTTTTAGACTGGCTGCCACGAGCTGAATCGAATGCAGCCAAGAGCGAGCGTCTAGGACTTACGGTTCAGGAGTTATTCACAGAAACATGGTTCTGAACATGCTGACAATTGCTCGCCTGGGAAACATCCAGAGAAGTCAAACACAGTGCTCCTATACTAATTGCCTGGCGCTGAGACGAATGCCGCCAAGATCGAGCGTCTAGGACTTACGGTTCAAGAATTAGCTTTAGAAACATTTGCCTTAGGAACATGCAGAGAAGTCCAAGATAGTGTTTTTTAGACTGGCTGCCACGAGCTGAATCGAATGCAGCCAAGAGCGAGCGTCTAGGACTTACGGTTCAGGAGTTATTCACAGAAACATGGTTCTGAACATGCTGCCAATTGCTCGCCTGGGAAACATGCAGAGAAGTCCAAGATAGTGTTTTTTAGACTGGCTGCCACGAGCTGAATCGAATGCAGCCAAGAGCGAGCGTCTAGGACTTACGGTTCAGGAGTTATTCACAGAAACATGGTTCTGAACATGCTGCCAATTGCTCGCCTGGGAAACATGCAGAGAAGTCCAAGATAGTGTTTTTTAGACTGGCTGCCACGAGCTGAATCGAATGCAGCCAAGAGCGAGCGTCTAGGACTTACGGTTCAGGAGTTATTCACAGAAACATGGTTCTGAACATGCTGCCAATTGCTCGCCTGGGAAACATGCAGAGAAGTCCAAGATAGTGTTTTTTAGACTGGCTGCCACGAGCTGAATCGAATGCAGCCAAGAGCGAGCGTCTAGGACTTACGGTTCAGGAGTTATTCACAGAAACATGGTTCTGAACATGCTGACAATTGCTCGCCTGGGAAACATGCAGAGAAGTCCAAGATAGTGTTTTTTAGACTGGCTGCCACGAGCTGAATCGAATGCAGCCAAGAGCGAGCGTCTAGGACTTACGGTTCAGGAGTTATTCACAGAAACATGGTTCTGAAAATGCTGCCAATTGCTCGCCTGGGAAACAAGCAGAGAAGTCCAAGATAGTGTTTTTTAGACTGGCTGCCACGAGCTGAATCGAATGCAGCCAAGAGCGAGCGTCTAGGACTTACGGTTCAGGAGTTATTCACAGAAACATGGTTCTTTTACTGCCAGCCGCGAAAGCGAAAATAACCAAGATCGAGCGTCTAGGATTTACTTGTCAATAACTCGCCTGGGAAACATCCAGAGAAGTCAAACACAGTGCTCCTATACTAATTGCGTGGCGCTGAGACGAATGCCGCCAAGATCGAGCGTCTAGGACTTACGGTTCAAGAATTAGCTTTAGAAACATTTGCCTTAGGAACATGCAGAGAAGTCCAAGATAGTGTTTTTTAGACTGGCTGCCACGAGCTGAATCGAATGCAGCCAAGAGCGAGCGTCTAGGACTTACGGTTCAGGAGTTATTCACAGAAACATGGTTCTGAACATGCTGCCAATTGCTCGCCTGGGAAACATGCAGAGAAGTCCAAGATAGTGTTTTTTAGACTGGCTGCCACGAGCTGAATCGAATGCAGCCAAGAGCGAGCGTCTAGGACTTACGGTTCAGGAGTTATTCACAGAAACATGGTTCTGAACATGCTGCCAATTGCTCGCCTGGGAAACATGCAGAGAAGTCCAAGATAGTGTTTTTTAGACTGGCTGCCACGAGCTGAATCGAATGCAGCCAAGAGCGAGCGTCTAGGACTTACGGTTCAGGAGTTATTCACAGAAACATGGTTCTGAACATGCTGCCAATTGCTCGCCTGGGAAACAAGCAGAGAAGTCCAAGATAGTGTTTTTTAGACTGGCTGCCACGAGCTGAATCGAATGCAGCCAAGAGCGAGCGTCTAGGACTTACGGTTCAGGAGTTATTCACAGAAACATGGTTCTTTTACTGCCAGCCGCGAAAGCGAAAATAACCAAGATCGAGCGTCTAGGATTTACTTGTCAATAACTCGCCTGGGAAACATCCAGAGAAGTCAAACACAGTGCTCCTATACTAATTGCCTGGCGCTGAGACGAATGCCGCCAAGATCGAGCGTCTAGGACTTACGGTTCAAGAATTAGCTTTAGAAACATTTGCCTTAGGAACATGCAGAGAAGTCCAAGATAGTGTTTTTTAGACTGGCTGCCACGAGCTGAATCGAATGCAGCCAAGAGCGAGCGTCTAGGACTTACGGTTCAGGAGTTATTCACAGAAACATGGTTCTGAACATGCTGCCAATTGCTCGCCTGGGAAACATGCAGAGAAGTCCAAGATAGTGTTTTTTAGACTGGCTGCCACGAGCTGAATCGAATGCAGCCAAGAGCGAGCGTCTAGGACTTACGGTTCAGGAGTTATTCACAGAAACATGGTTCTTTTACTGCCAGCCGCGAAAGCGAAAATAACCAAGATCGAGCGTCTAGGATTTACTTGTCAATAACTCGCCTGGGAAACATCCAGAGAAGTCAAACACAGTGCTCCTATACTAATTGCCTGGCGCTGAGACGAATGCCGCCAAGATCGAGCGTCTAGGACTTACGGTTCAAGAATTAGCTTTAGAAACATTTGCCTTAGGAACATGCAGAGAAGTCCAAGATAGTGTTTTTTAGACTGGCTGCCACGAGCTGAATCGAATGCAGCCAAGAGCGAGCGTCTAGGACTTACGGTTCAGGAGTTATTCACAGAAACATGGTTCTGAACATGCTGCCAATTGCTCGCCTGGGAAACATGCAGAGAAGTCCAAGATAGTGTTTTTTAGACTGGCTGCCACGAGCTGAATCGAATGCAGCCAAGAGCGAGCGTCTAGGACTTACGGTTCAGGAGTTATTCACAGAAACATGGTTCTGAACATGCTGCCAATTGCTCGCCTGGGAAACATGCAGAGAAGTCCAAGATAGTGTTTTTTAGACTGGCTGCCACGAGCTGAATCGAATGCAGCCAAGAGCGAGCGTCTAGGACTTACGGTTCAGGAGTTATTCACAGAAACATGGTTCTGAACATGCTGACAATTGCTCGCCTGGGAAACATGCAGAGAAGTCCAAGATAGTGTTTTTTAGACTGGCTGCCACGAGCTGAATCGAATGCAGCCAAGAGCGAGCGTCTAGGACTTACGGTTCAGGAGTTATTCACAGAAACATGGTTCTGAAAATGCTGCCAATTGCTCGCCTGGGAAACAAGCAGAGAAGTCCAAGATAGTGTTTTTTAGACTGGCTGCCACGAGCTGAATCGAATGCAGCCAAGAGCGAGCGTCTAGGACTTACGGTTCAGGAGTTATTCACAGAAACATGGTTCTTTTACTGCCAGCCGCGAAAGCGAAAATAACCAAGATCGAGCGTCTAGGATTTACTTGTCAATAACTCGCCTGGGAAACATCCAGAGAAGTCAAACACAGTGCTCCTATACTAATTGCGTGGCGCTGAGACGAATGCCGCCAAGATCGAGCGTCTAGGACTTACGGTTCAAGAATTAGCTTTAGAAACATTTGCCTTAGGAACATGCAGAGAAGTCCAAGATAGTGTTTTTTAGACTGGCTGCCACGAGCTGAATCGAATGCAGCCAAGAGCGAGCGTCTAGGACTTACGGTTCAGGAGTTATTCACAGAAACATGGTTCTGAACATGCTGCCAATTGCTCGCCTGGGAAACATGCAGAGAAGTCCAAGATAGTGTTTTTTAGACTGGCTGCCACGAGCTGAATCGAATGCAGCCAAGAGCGAGCGTCTAGGACTTACGGTTCAGGAGTTATTCACAGAAACATGGTTCTGAACATGCTGCCAATTGCTCGCCTGGGAAACATGCAGAGAAGTCCAAGATAGTGTTTTTTAGACTGGCTGCCACGAGCTGAATCGAATGCAGCCAAGAGCGAGCGTCTAGGACTTACGGTTCAGGAGTTATTCACAGAAACATGGTTCTGAACATGCTGCCAATTGCTCGCCTGGGAAACATGCAGAGAAGTCCAAGATAGTGTTTTTTAGACTGGCTGCCACGAGCTGAATCGAATGCAGCCAAGAGCGAGCGTCTAGGACTTACGGTTCAGGAGTTATTCACAGAAACATGGTTCTGAACATGCTGCCAATTGCTCGCCTGGGAAACATGCAGAGAAGTCCAAGATAGTGTTTTTTAGACTGGCTGCCACGAGCTGAATCGAATGCAGCCAAGAGCGAGCGTCTAGGACTTACGGTTCAGGAGTTATTCACAGAAACATGGTTCTGAACATGCTGCCAATTGCTCGCCTGGGAAACATGCAGAGAAGTCCAAGATAGTGTTTTTTAGACTGGCTGCCACGAGCTGAATCGAATGCAGCCAAGAGCGAGCGTCTAGGACTTACGGTTCAGGAGTTATTCACAGAAACATGGTTCTGAACATGCTGACAATTGCTCGCCTGGGAAACATCCAGAGAAGTCAAACACAGTGCTCCTATACTAATTGCCTGGCGCTGAGACGAATGCCGCCAAGATCGAGCGTCTAGGACTTACGGTTCAAGAATTAGCTTTAGAAACATTTGCCTTAGGAACATGCAGAGAAGTCCAAGATAGTGTTTTTTAGACTGGCTGCCACGAGCTGAATCGAATGCAGCCAAGAGCGAGCGTCTAGGACTTACGGTTCAGGAGTTATTCACAGAAACATGGTTCTGAACATGCTGCCAATTGCTCGCCTGGGAAACATGCAGAGAAGTCCAAGATAGTGTTTTTTAGACTGGCTGCCACGAGCTGAATCGAATGCAGCCAAGAGCGAGCGTCTAGGACTTACGGTTCAGGAGTTATTCACAGAAACATGGTTCTGAACATGCTGACAATTGCTCGCCTGGGAAACATCCAGAGAAGTCAAACACAGTGCTCCTATACTAATTGCCTGGCGCTGAGACGAATGCCGCCAAGATCGAGCGTCTAGGACTTACGGTTCAAGAATTAGCTTTAGAAACATTTGCCTTAGGAACATGCAGAGAAGTCCAAGATAGTGTTTTTTAGACTGGCTGCCACGAGCTGAATCGAATGCAGCCAAGAGCGAGCGTCTAGGACTTACGGTTCAGGAGTTATTCACAGAAACATGGTTCTGAACATGCTGCCAATTGCTCGCCTGGGAAACATGCAGAGAAGTCCAAGATAGTGTTTTTTAGACTGGCTGCCACGAGCTGAATCGAATGCAGCCAAGAGCGAGCGTCTAGGACTTACGGTTCAGGAGTTATTCACAGAAACATGGTTCTTTTACTGCCAGCCGCGAAAGCGAAAATAACCAAGATCGAGCGTCTAGGATTTACTTGTCAATAACTCGCCTGGGAAACATCCAGAGAAGTCAAACACAGTGCTCCTATACTAATTGCCTGGCGCTGAGACGAATGCCGCCAAGATCGAGCGTCTAGGACTTACGGTTCAAGAATTAGCTTTAGAAACATTTGCCTTAGGAACATGCAGAGAAGTCCAAGATAGTGTTTTTTAGACTGGCTGCCACGAGCTGAATCGAATGCAGCCAAGAGCGAGCGTCTAGGACTTACGGTTCAGGAGTTATTCACAGAAACATGGTTCTGAACATGCTGCCAATTGCTCGCCTGGGAAACATGCAGAGAAGTCCAAGATAGTGTTTTTTAGACTGGCTGCCACGAGCTGAATCGAATGCAGCCAAGAGCGAGCGTCTAGGACTTACGGTTCAGGAGTTATTCACAGAAACATGGTTCTGAACATGCTGCCAATTGCTCGCCTGGGAAACATGCAGAGAAGTCCAAGATAGTGTTTTTTAGACTGGCTGCCACGAGCTGAATCGAATGCAGCCAAGAGCGAGCGTCTAGGACTTACGGTTCAGGAGTTATTCACAGAAACATGGTTCTGAACATGCTGCCAATTGCTCGCCTGGGAAACATGCAGAGAAGTCCAAGATAGTGTTTTTTAGACTGGCTGCCACGAGCTGAATCGAATGCAGCCAAGAGCGAGCGTCTAGGACTTACGGTTCAGGAGTTATTCACAGAAACATGGTTCTGAACATGCTGCCAATTGCTCGCCTGGGAAACATGCAGAGAAGTCCAAGATAGTGTTTTTTAGACTGGCTGCCACGAGCTGAATCGAATGCAGCCAAGAGCGAGCGTCTAGGACTTACGGTTCAGGAGTTATTCACAGAAACATGGTTCTGAACATGCTGCCAATTGCTCGCCTGGGAAACATGCAGAGAAGTCCAAGATAGTGTTTTTTAGACTGGCTGCCACGAGCTGAATCGAATGCAGCCAAGAGCGAGCGTCTAGGACTTACGGTTCAGGAGTTATTCACAGAAACATGGTTCTGAACATGCTGCCAATTGCTCGCCTGGGAAACAAGCAGAGAAGTCCAAGATAGTGTTTTTTAGACTGGCTGCCACGAGCTGAATCGAATGCAGCCAAGAGCGAGCGTCTAGGACTTACGGTTCAGGAGTTATTCACAGAAACATGGTTCTTTTACTGCCAGCCGCGAAAGCGAAAATAACCAAGATCGAGCGTCTAGGATTTACTTGTCAATAACTCGCCTGGGAAACATCCAGAGAAGTCAAACACAGTGCTCCTATACTAATTGCCTGGCGCTGAGACGAATGCCGCCAAGATCGAGCGTCTAGGACTTACGGTTCAAGAATTAGCTTTAGAAACATTTGCCTTAGGAACATGCAGAGAAGTCCAAGATAGTGTTTTTTAGACTGGCTGCCACGAGCTGAATCGAATGCAGCCAAGAGCGAGCGTCTAGGACTTACGGTTCAGGAGTTATTCACAGAAACATGGTTCTGAACATGCTGCCAATTGCTCGCCTGGGAAACATGCAGAGAAGTCCAAGATAGTGTTTTTTAGACTGGCTGCCACGAGCTGAATCGAATGCAGCCAAGAGCGAGCGTCTAGGACTTACGGTTCAGGAGTTATTCACAGAAACATGGTTCTTTTACTGCCAGCCGCGAAAGCGAAAATAACCAAGATCGAGCGTCTAGGATTTACTTGTCAATAACTCGCCTGGGAAACATCCAGAGAAGTCAAACACAGTGCTCCTATACTAATTGCCTGGCGCTGAGACGAATGCCGCCAAGATCGAGCGTCTAGGACTTACGGTTCAAGAATTAGCTTTAGAAACATTTGCCTTAGGAACATGCAGAGAAGTCCAAGATAGTGTTTTTTAGACTGGCTGCCACGAGCTGAATCGAATGCAGCCAAGAGCGAGCGTCTAGGACTTACGGTTCAGGAGTTATTCACAGAAACATGGTTCTGAACATGCTGCCAATTGCTCGCCTGGGAAACATGCAGAGAAGTCCAAGATAGTGTTTTTTAGACTGGCTGCCACGAGCTGAATCGAATGCAGCCAAGAGCGAGCGTCTAGGACTTACGGTTCAGGAGTTATTCACAGAAACATGGTTCTGAACATGCTGACAATTGCTCGCCTGGGAAACATCCAGAGAAGTCAAACACAGTGCTCCTATACTAATTGCCTGGCGCTGAGACGAATGCCGCCAAGATCGAGCGTCTAGGACTTACGGTTCAAGAATTAGCTTTAGAAACATTTGCCTTAGGAACATGCAGAGAAGTCCAAGATAGTGTTTTTTAGACTGGCTGCCACGAGCTGAATCGAATGCAGCCAAGAGCGAGCGTCTAGGACTTACGGTTCAGGAGTTATTCACAGAAACATGGTTCTGAACATGCTGCCAATTGCTCGCCTGGGAAACATGCAGAGAAGTCCAAGATAGTGTTTTTTAGACTGGCTGCCACGAGCTGAATCGAATGCAGCCAAGAGCGAGCGTCTAGGACTTACGGTTCAGGAGTTATTCACAGAAACATGGTTCTGAACATGCTGCCAATTGCTCGCCTGGGAAACATGCAGAGAAGTCCAAGATAGTGTTTTTTAGACTGGCTGCCACGAGCTGAATCGAATGCAGCCAAGAGCGAGCGTCTAGGACTTACGGTTCAGGAGTTATTCACAGAAACATGGTTCTGAACATGCTGCCAATTGCTCGCCTGGGAAACATGCAGAGAAGTCCAAGATAGTGTTTTTTAGACTGGCTGCCACGAGCTGAATCGAATGCAGCCAAGAGCGAGCGTCTAGGACTTACGGTTCAGGAGTTATTCACAGAAACATGGTTCTGAACATGCTGACAATTGCTCGCCTGGGAAACATGCAGAGAAGTCCAAGATAGTGTTTTTTAGACTGGCTGCCACGAGCTGAATCGAATGCAGCCAAGAGCGAGCGTCTAGGACTTACGGTTCAGGAGTTATTCACAGAAACATGGTTCTGAAAATGCTGCCAATTGCTCGCCTGGGAAACAAGCAGAGAAATCCAAGATAGTGTTTTTTAGACTGGCTGCCACGAGCTGAATCGAATGCAGCCAAGAGCGAGCGTCTAGGACTTACGGTTCAGGAGTTATTCACAGAAACATGGTTCTTTTACTGCCAGCCGCGAAAGCGAAAATAACCAAGATCGAGCGTCTAGGATTTACTTGTCAATAACTCGCCTGGGAAACATCCAGAGAAGTCAAACACAGTGCTCCTATACTAATTGCGTGGCGCTGAGACGAATGCCGCCAAGATCGAGCGTCTAGGACTTACGGTTCAAGAATTAGCTTTAGAAACATTTGCCTTAGGAACATGCAGAGAAGTCCAAGATAGTGTTTTTTAGACTGGCTGCCACGAGCTGAATCGAATGCAGCCAAGAGCGAGCGTCTAGGACTTACGGTTCAGGAGTTATTCACAGAAACATGGTTCTGAACATGCTGCCAATTGCTCGCCTGGGAAACATGCAGAGAAGTCCAAGATAGTGTTTTTTAGACTGGCTGCCACGAGCTGAATCGAATGCAGCCAAGAGCGAGCGTCTAGGACTTACGGTTCAGGAGTTATTCACAGAAACATGGTTCTGAACATGCTGCCAATTGCTCGCCTGGGAAACATGCAGAGAAGTCCAAGATAGTGTTTTTTAGACTGGCTGCCACGAGCTGAATCGAATGCAGCCAAGAGCGAGCGTCTAGGACTTACGGTTCAGGAGTTATTCACAGAAACATGGTTCTGAACATGCTGCCAATTGCTCGCCTGGGAAACAAGCAGAGAAGTCCAAGATAGTGTTTTTTAGACTGGCTGCCACGAGCTGAATCGAATGCAGCCAAGAGCGAGCGTCTAGGACTTACGGTTCAGGAGTTATTCACAGAAACATGGTTCTTTTACTGCCAGCCGCGAAAGCGAAAATAACCAAGATCGAGCGTCTAGGATTTACTTGTCAATAACTCGCCTGGGAAACATCCAGAGAAGTCAAACACAGTGCTCCTATACTAATTGCCTGGCGCTGAGACGAATGCCGCCAAGATCGAGCGTCTAGGACTTACGGTTCAAGAATTAGCTTTAGAAACATTTGCCTTAGGAACATGCAGAGAAGTCCAAGATAGTGTTTTTTAGACTGGCTGCCACGAGCTGAATCGAATGCAGCCAAGAGCGAGCGTCTAGGACTTACGGTTCAGGAGTTATTCACAGAAACATGGTTCTGAACATGCTGCCAATTGCTCGCCTGGGAAACATGCAGAGAAGTCCAAGATAGTGTTTTTTAGACTGGCTGCCACGAGCTGAATCGAATGCAGCCAAGAGCGAGCGTCTAGGACTTACGGTTCAGGAGTTATTCACAGAAACATGGTTCTTTTACTGCCAGCCGCGAAAGCGAAAATAACCAAGATCGAGCGTCTAGGATTTACTTGTCAATAACTCGCCTGGGAAACATCCAGAGAAGTCAAACACAGTGCTCCTATACTAATTGCGTGGCGCTGAGACGAATGCCGCCAAGATCGAGCGTCTAGGACTTACGGTTCAAGAATTAGCTTTAGAAACATTTGCCTTAGGAACATGCAGAGAAGTCCAAGATAGTGTTTTTTAGACTGGCTGCCACGAGCTGAATCGAATGCAGCCAAGAGCGAGCGTCTAGGACTTACGGTTCAGGAGTTATTCACAGAAACATGGTTCTGAACATGCTGCCAATTGCTCGCCTGGGAAACATGCAGAGAAGTCCAAGATAGTGTTTTTTAGACTGGCTGCCACGAGCTGAATCGAATGCAGCCAAGAGCGAGCGTCTAGGACTTACGGTTCAGGAGTTATTCACAGAAACATGGTTCTGAACATGCTGCCAATTGCTCGCCTGGGAAACATGCAGAGAAGTCCAAGATAGTGTTTTTTAGACTGGCTGCCACGAGCTGAATCGAATGCAGCCAAGAGCGAGCGTCTAGGACTTACGGTTCAGGAGTTATTCACAGAAACATGGTTCTGAACATGCTGCCAATTGCTCGCCTGGGAAACAAGCAGAGAAGTCCAAGATAGTGTTTTTTAGACTGGCTGCCACGAGCTGAATCGAATGCAGCCAAGAGCGAGCGTCTAGGACTTACGGTTCAGGAGTTATTCACAGAAACATGGTTCTTTTACTGCCAGCCGCGAAAGCGAAAATAACCAAGATCGAGCGTCTAGGATTTACTTGTCAATAACTCGCCTGGGAAACATCCAGAGAAGTCAAACACAGTGCTCCTATACTAATTGCCTGGCGCTGAGACGAATGCCGCCAAGATCGAGCGTCTAGGACTTACGGTTCAAGAATTAGCTTTAGAAACATTTGCCTTAGGAACATGCAGAGAAGTCCAAGATAGTGTTTTTTAGACTGGCTGCCACGAGCTGAATCGAATGCAGCCAAGAGCGAGCGTCTAGGACTTACGGTTCAGGAGTTATTCACAGAAACATGGTTCTGAACATGCTGCCAATTGCTCGCCTGGGAAACATGCAGAGAAGTCCAAGATAGTGTTTTTTAGACTGGCTGCCACGAGCTGAATCGAATGCAGCCAAGAGCGAGCGTCTAGGACTTACGGTTCAGGAGTTATTCACAGAAACATGGTTCTTTTACTGCCAGCCGCGAAAGCGAAAATAACCAAGATCGAGCGTCTAGGATTTACTTGTCAATAACTCGCCTGGGAAACATCCAGAGAAGTCAAACACAGTGCTCCTATACTAATTGCCTGGCGCTGAGACGAATGCCGCCAAGATCGAGCGTCTAGGACTTACGGTTCAAGAATTAGCTTTAGAAACATTTGCCTTAGGAACATGCAGAGAAGTCCAAGATAGTGTTTTTTAGACTGGCTGCCACGAGCTGAATCGAATGCAGCCAAGAGCGAGCGTCTAGGACTTACGGTTCAGGAGTTATTCACAGAAACATGGTTCTGAACATGCTGCCAATTGCTCGCCTGGGAAACATGCAGAGAAGTCCAAGATAGTGTTTTTTTAGACTGGCTGCCACGAGCTGAATCGAATGCAGCCAAGAGCGAGCGTCTAGGACTTACGGTTCAGGAGTTATTCACAGAAACATGGTTCTGAACATGCTGACAATTGCTCGCCTGGGAAACATCCAGAGAAGTCAAACACAGT